>NC_088794.1:6465851-6543308 GCF_011386835.1 Chrysemys picta bellii
AGCTGGGTTGAGCCCTGCCAGCCCTTGTCCCCACCCCACCCCCAAAGTAGAAGCAAAACTATGCCTATGCCAAGGTTTCCCCCCGGCCTGGAGCCCTGTGCTTCCCCTGCACCCTCCGCTGGGCCCTGTTGTTTTTATAGGATGTTGAAGGGGGCCTCAGCAAGAAAAAGGTTGAGAACCCCTGGATTAGATGATCTCTCAAGGTCCCTTCCAGTCCTATGATTCTATGTGGAAAGGAACAATTGAAAATGGGTGACATGGACATGGGCAAATCCACTAAGCAGCTTTACTGACAGATGTAACTGTGTGGCATGTGGCAATGAAGAGAAGAGGTTCCCCTGTAGGACAGTAGAAGGAGCCACGGCCCAATCCAGCCACACTCACAGCCCCACTGTCGAGAAGGGACACAGAGAAGTAGTGTCATGGGTTGGGGTCACTGCAGAGAGTTTGGGCCATCAGTGTCGTTATTGCGGATTTCTAACCCTCCATATTTCCATCTGTTTTTGTGTGTGTATATATAGAGTTATCTAATTTCCTCTGTAACTGTGGAAAATCCATTCTTTGGGTTGGGGTTTAGCTGCTTCACCTGGGGGTTGCTTCAGTGACTCCAGTGCTGGCCCTGCCTCTCCCACCACAGCGGCTACTAACTTGTGCCCCATTGGGTCTCCACCACCCCACAGTGAGAGCTCAGGGCTCCATGGAATTTTCTCACTGTTTAAAATTTTTGATGAGCAAAGTGGGAAAAGCTTTTTGTTTCATTCTAAATCATGATGTAGTTAAAATCTGCAATGATTATGTAGGTGCAGCCTGCAGGTTCTAGCAATATAAATGTTATATAATATTAATCAGCAAAACAAAGCCCATTTTACATGAGGTCTGTCATTCTTATCAGCATCAGGCCTCTCAGAAGGGTTAATTTAAAAGTTAAGGGTCCCTGTATCGCTTGGGATCTTGGGTTCATACTTTGGAAGCATCACATCTCCTGAAATGTTTCCTGACCTCACCCACTATCCTTTCTCCCAGGGTTAAATAAAACAAAAAGGTCCAAGGCAACATTTCAAAATAAATAAGCCACTACAAAAAAAGTCAGTTCAGAAGTTTATTTTGTTTAAATATAAATGGTTTTCTGTTGCATCTTATGCATGATTACATTAAAACAAGAATACTGATTTCTTAATGCACAATAGGGAGAGTAAATGACAGTCATGCTCTAAATATAACAGTTCAATTGTCTTCAACTGATTCTGATTTTGGGGGAACTCAGTTTAAACACTTAACATACATGCCAATCATTTATCTGTGTTTACAGCCTATTCTAAACTAACTACTTCCTACCATGTAGTACTCAGTTCCTTAATCTGCCCTTGTGTTGAATAAAGAAAGTTTCACTGATGCAACTTACACTATGTCTACACTAGCAGATGTACATAGGGTTACCATATTTCAACAAGCAAAAAAGAGGACGGGAGGAGCCCCGCCCTAGCCCCGCCCCTGCCCCTCCCACTTCCCACCCCCCCAGAACCCCCAACCCTCCCCCCGTTCCTTGTCCCCTGACTGCCCCCTCCTGGGACCCCTGCCCCTAACTGCCCCCCAGGACTCCACTCCCTATCTAAGCCTCCCTGCCTCTTGTCCCCTGACTGCCCCAACCCTTATCCACACCCCCACCCCCAGACAGACCCCTGGGACTCCCACGCCCCATCCAACCACTCCCCACCCCCTGACAGCCCCCTCCAGAACTCCCAACCCATCTAAACCCCTCTGCTCCCTGTCCCCTGACTGCTCTGATCCCTCTCCGCACTCCTGCCCCCTGACAGCCCCCCCCAGAACTCCCAAACACCCCCCCCGTTCCTTGTCCCCTGACTGCCCCCTCCTGGGACCCCTGCTCCTAACTGCCCTCCAGAACCCCACCCCCTACCTAAGACTCCCTGTTCCTTGTCCCCTAACTGCCCCCTCCTAAGACTCCCCCCAACTGCCCCCCAGGACCCTACCCCCTACCTGTACCCTGACTACCCAAAACTTTCTCCACTCCCCCCCAAAAGCCCCCCCCCGTTTCTTGACTGCCCCCTCCAGAACCTCCCTGGCCCCCTTACCCTGCTGCTCAGAACAGGGTGTTGGGCTCTGTGCCAGCCGGACACGTGGCTGTGCTCCCCAGCACAACAAAACCCGGTCCCTGGCCCTGCACAACAAAACCCGGTCTGGCCCTGCACAGGGCTGCCGGACCGGGCTGCAGGAGGAGGAGCTGCCGGCCGGCTCAGAATGCAGGGAGGGAGGGGGGGGAGGGAGGAGGAAGCTGCTCCGGAGTCCAGCCCGGGACTTTCCTGCAGCCCTCCCAGCTGCTCGCTCTGCTCTGCCGGGGGAGGGGGGAAATCCCGGACATTGTGAGTGCTTTACAAATTCCCCCCCGGACGCTATTTTTAGCACAAAAAGGAGGACATGTCCGGGTAAATCCGGACGAATGGTAACCCTAGATGTACAGCACCAGGCGTTACAGTGCCCCGCAGTGAGTGCTGCAGGTAAAGCGCTGCTGTGTGTTCACACTGCCAGCTGCCAGCACAATGGCATGGCCACACTTGTGCCACAGGGTGGGGACGAGCTCAGCACACAGTCCCATGAAAGTGGCTTTCCTCATCCAAAAGTTCTGCAGCCACTGCTTGTCATCCCAGACTTGCATGACGATGTGCTCCCACCACTCAATGTTTGTTTCCTGAGCCCAAAAGCAGCGTCCAACTGTGGTCAGCACCTCCGTGAATACCACAAGCAATCTTGTGTCGTGTGTGTTATGCGTGTTGACATCGTCGTCAGACTCCTCATTCTCACTTTGTAGTTTAAGGAGTAACTGGACTGCCAGTCGTGATGTGCTGGTGAGACCCGTCCGCATATTCCTCAACAGTTCAGGATTCATTCCCACAGACTGAAGAGACAGACAGCGCACAGTACAAAAACCGATGAAAGATGGCACCAAATGCGGACGGAAGCAAAGGGACTGCTGGGATGTGAAGTGATGCATGATGGGGCATTGGGACAGAACCCAGGATGCCCCGTGACCCTCCCTCCCCCTTCCCACCAGCCTCGGAGGCAGAAAGGGAAGAGGTGCTCTGTGGAATACCTGCCCAGAGTGCACCGCTCTGAATGCCACTGCAAGTGCCACAAGTAGGGTGACCAAATGTCCCAATTTTATAGGGACAGTCCCGATTTTGGGGTCTTTTTCTTATATAGGCTCCTATTACCCCTGCACACATCCCTACCCCCTGTCCTGATTTTTCACATTTGCTGTCTGGTCACCCTAGCCGCAAGTGTGGTCATGCTATTGCGCCGGCCGTTGACAGCGTGAACACACACAGTGGTTTCCCTGCAGCGCTCTCTAAGTGGTGTTGTAACTGCCTGCGCTGTACATCTGCAGTGTAGACAAAGCCTTTTGTTGCTTCCTCTTTTCTCCATGGGGATGGTCATGTACCAGTGGCCTGAGCTGGCTCAGCTGTGTTGCCACTCAGTGGAAGGAGGGAGCCATAGCTCTGATCCTTCCTTGTTCATTCCATACCCACCATGTGAGCAGGGGCATAGCCGGGGGGCAGTGCCTGTCTACTCCCACATGCCTGGGCCCAGGATTCACAGAGCCTCTTCAGGAGCGTAAGAGGAGAGAATCTTTTTCTTCCTCATTCTCCTGAGTCACGATCTAGCCCCCTAGGATGCATCACTTGTAAGCCGCTGTCCTTAAGATCATCAATATGAATAGAATGAATATATGCAATCCACAGAGTTTACACTAGGACATACAAAATAAGTACAGTTAATAGGTTGATTGGCTTAGCTGCTTGCATATGTTGCATGCTGAATAAAATAAAGCAGAGAGCAAAATACTGGTTGTTGTTGCTTTTCTTCATCTCAGTGAGGTTTTTGTGGTACGAGGATATCCCACAATTCACTGAACCAGTGGATATTGGGGTTTCAAAGGCACAGTTTCTTTTGGGGCGGGGTGTTCATATTTTTGTCCCTTCTTTTTCATGTTTATCTTGGAGTTTTTCTGCTTCACTTGAAGGGAGATAGATGCTGAGACAGCATCCTCCTTGCTGTCAAACAGCTTGAAAATTCCCAATGCAGAAGCCAGTCAGAGCACAGAGGTTGTAACAGCCATTCAGAATAAAGGGATTTTGCATATGCATTGTGTGGTAAAGAAATAACATACAGTGATTATGTACATCTCTGCACGCTGGTCAGATAAGGATCATTATTAGCCAGCGCAACGCAAAGGAATTTGCATACTGCATGATCACTGAAAAATATTTATTCAGTGATTACATAAATTGAACATTTTCAACCAATCAAAATTCAAGGAATAGTATAAATTAGAAACCACCCAGTTGTAGTAACCTTTCTGCCAGGTGAAGCTGGCAGCAACCAGGGTCGAGTTCAATATCTAGGAGGTTCTTTTCAATAATACAAAACAGAATTGGCTTGAGCCCCAACCAGTATCCTGGGAAAATTACACATCACCCCTGGGTGCCTCTCAGAGGCAATGCTTCCCCTTTCACAAGCACTGAGTCTGAGTGTAGATCAGAAACTTTAAATGAATGGAGGGAAGTCACCCAACATTAATTAGGGAAAAGGCCACAAGCAGGATTCATAAACAAAACTGTGAGCAGAACACCCACCCCGGAGTCCGTGGGGCAGTGTCCTCTGCCTCATGTTCTTGAGTTCTACAACCAAAAGTTCCTTTACTGTGCCCTTCTCTGGTCCCTCACCATACCCCACTCACGGTGGTTGT
Source organism: Chrysemys picta bellii (assembly GCF_011386835.1). Classification (NCBI taxonomy): domain Eukaryota; kingdom Metazoa; phylum Chordata; order Testudines; family Emydidae; genus Chrysemys; species Chrysemys picta. The sequence continues at coordinate 6,470,614 of NC_088794.1, forward strand.
CCTTGGTCAGTGAAGACCAAGGGTTTAGAGGAGCATCTGTGTGAGTTCACCTCCCAGCTGGGGAAGAAGGCACCTTCCTAGCTCTGCCATCTGAGCACTTGCTCTGGCTGCACCCCACCAGCCATGGTTCCTCTCCCCTGGCCACCCTGCCAGCCACTCGTTCCACTTACTGGTCACCTTCTGCCACCTGCCTCTCTGCTGTGCCCACTGCAGGTCAGTCTCCTGAGGTTCCACCCAGCTCTTAGGGCATGGCTACACTTGCAGATGTATAGCGCTGAGAGTTAAACCAGCCCTCGGAGAACACATTAGGGAAAGTGCTGCAGTGTGTCCACACTGTCAGATTCAAATGCACTGGCGTGGCCACATTAGCACCTCTTGCGACAGCTACAGAGAGCAGTGCATTGTGGTAGCTATCCCAGCATGCAAGTGGCTGCAACATGCTTTTCAAATGGGGTGGGGTGGAGTGTGACAGGGAGTGTGTTGTGTGTATGTGGGGGCAGAGAGAGTGGGTTTTGGGGGGACTGAGAGCATGTCAGCATGCTGTCCTGTAAGTTCAGACAGGAGCAGGCCCCCCTCCCCCTGCCTCTCAAGCAGCATTCCACAGTAATGGTTGCTTTGTCTCGGAGCAGATAAGCAGCCGGCTGTCAAGAAACAGAGTTTTCAAAGGGCATATCCGCATTCCTACAGCCGATTCCAAACAATGACAAGAGTGGCCACTTGACTTAACGCGATTATGGGAGGCCGATCAGAGTGCAGTAATGCAACACCTTGTTCACACTGACGCTGGGGCGTTTCAGCCGAGATGCACGAAGCATTATGCTTCTGGTGGAGGTGGATTACCAGGAGCGTTCCAGCTGCAGAGTCCAGGTGCTCTACATGCCTTGCCAGTGTGGACGGGTCATGAGTTAGGGCGCCCGGGGCTGCTTTAATGCGCTCTAACTCGCAAGTGTAGCCAAGCCCTTAGTGATTTTCAGCTATTAGGCTGGGCAGAAATGCTGTCCTACCACAAGTGATTGTCAGCTCTTTTGAGCACTTAAAATAACAAAAGGCTCCTAATGGAGCCTATTTAGCTCTCTCGTTTGAACAGTGGGGAGGAACAGGTTAAACCAGACCAGGGACCCTTAGGGAGAGTTCACACCTCCTGGCAGAGATACCTCTCCTCACCCCTCTTACTTTCACAGGGATCAGGCATTCGAGCCCCTGGCTTAATGAGTCCTTTCAGCTGAGGGTGACCCCTCATTTGAGGCAGGTTAAGCACAGTTCTGCTCCCCTTTACTCATGCAATAAATGCAACAACACTGACAACAACATTTCACTACCCCTCCATTCAGTACTAAAGTGATTTGTAACCCAACACTAGTCAAAATTGATCACTTTGAGCAACATCTCTATATCTGCTTGATATCTAGGCAGAGTAGGTGAGTTCATGTAAATACAGTTTGCTCCTAAAGTCTCTCCCACTCCCAGCTAGATGGCATGGGAGAACTCATTCAAACCCTGTTTACATAGTTATGTTAGGAAGAAGCTTCCTCTCTAAACATGTTTCTATAAAATTTCCATTAGATGGTTTCTTGCACCTCCCACTGAGACATCTTGTAATGGCCACTGTCAGAGACAGGATGGATCACTGGTTTGATCCAGTACAGCAGGGAGATGAGATACCGAGCTAGATGGCCTTTAGATCTGATCCAATACAGCCAGAAGGTGGGATACTAGGCTATATGGGTTATTGGTCTGATCCAATAAGGCAGAGAGGTGGGATACCAGGCTAGACGGGTTATCGGTCTGATCCAATAAGGCAGAGAGGTGGGATACCAGGCTAGACGGGTTATCGGTCTGATCCAATAAGGCAGAGAGGTGGGGATACCAGGCTAGACGGGTTATCGGTCTGATCCAATAAGGCAGAGAGGTGGGGATATCAGGCTACACGGGTTATTGGTCTGATCCAATAAGGCAGAGAGGTGGGGATACCAGGCTACACGGGTTATCGGTCTGATCCAATAAGGCAGAGAGGTGGGGATACCAGGCTAGACGGGTTATTGGAGTGATCCAATAAGGCAGAGAGGTGGGGATACCAGGCTAGACGGGTTATTGGAGTGATCCAATAAGGCAGAGAGGTGGGATACCAGGCTAGAGGGGTTATTGGTCTGATCCAATAAGGCAGAGAGGTGGGATACCAGGCTAGAGGGGTTATTGGTCTGATCCAATAAGGCAGAGAGGTGGGGATACCAGGCTAGACGGGTTATCGGTCTGATCCAATGAGGCAGAGAGGTGGGGATACCAGGCTAGACGGGTTATCGGTCTGATCCAATAAGGCAGAGAGGTGGGATACCAGGCTAGACGGGTTATCGGTCTGATCCAATGAGGCAGAGAGGTGGGATACCAGGCTAGACGGGTTATCGGTCTGATCCAATGAGGCAGAGAGGTGGGATACCAGGCTAGACGGGTTATCGGTCTGATCCAATAAGGCAGAGAGGTGGGGATACCAGGCTAGACGGGTTATCGGTCTGATCCAATAAGGCAGAGAGGTGGGGATACCAGGCTAGACGGGTTATCGGTCTGATCCAATAAGGCAGAGAGGTGGGATACCAGGCTAGACGGGTTATCGGTCTGATCCAATGAGGCAGAGAGGTGGGGATACCAGGCTAGACGGGTTATCGGTCTGATCCAATAAGGCAGAGAGGTGGGGATACCAGGCTAGATGGGTTATTGGAGTGATCCAATGAGGCAGAGAGGTGGGGATACCAGGCTAGACGGGTTATTGGAGTGATCCAATGAGGCAGAGAGGTGGGGATACCAGGCTAGACGGGTTATCGGTCTGATCCAATAAGGCAGAGAGGTGGGATACCAGGCTAGACGGGTTATCGGTCTGATCCAATAAGGCAGAGAGGTGGGGATACCAGGCTAGACGGGTTATCGGTCTGATCCAATAAGGCAGAGAGGTGGGATACCAGGCTAGACGGGTTATCGGTCTGATCCAATAAGGCAGAGAGGTGGGGATACCAGGCTAGACGGGTTATTGGAGTGATCCAATGAGGCAGAGAGGTGGGGATACCAGGCTAGACGGGTTATCGGTCTGATCCAATAAGGCAGAGAGGTGGGATACCAGGCTAGACGGGTTATCGGTCTGATCCAATAAGGCAGAGAGGTGGGATACCAGGCTAGACGGGTTATCGGTCTGATCCAATAAGGCAGAGAGGTGGGGATACCAGGCTAGACGGGTTATTGGAGTGATCCAATGAGGCAGAGAGGTGGGGATACCAGGCTAGACGGGTTATCGGTCTGATCCAATAAGGCAGAGAGGTGGGATACCAGGCTAGACGGGTTATCGGTCTGATCCAATAAGGCAGAGAGGTGGGGATACCAGGCTAGACGGGTTATCGGTCTGATCCAATAAGGCAGAGAGGTGGGATACCAGGCTAGACGGGTTATCGGTCTGATCCAATAAGGCAGAGAGGTGGGGATACCAGGCTAGACGGAGACAGGGATACATGGACTATCCGTTTGCTTTGGTATGTCTGTTCCTGTGCAGCAGCCTTGCACTAACTGGAAGATGTGACCTGCCGTTGATTGTTTTAAGTTTTCAATTTAAAAAAGGGCCCAGGCTGTCAGATTGGTTCATATTCCCATTTTTTAAAATTCAGGGGTTTGTTTTGTTGAAGTATATCCTATTCAAAGATACACTTGGGATGTCTATTTTTTCAGATAAAACCCTTGCTTTAGGCCCCGCAGTGCATACTCTTTAGTTATATTTTTCCAATCTCTTGGGAGATCTGCTGCTTTCGCATCATACTTCCTAGCTAACTGGTCATTGAATGATTTGAAAACAAATTTCCAGTAATCAGAAGCATCAATGCTGGGATCAGGCTGAATGCGCCAGTCTGGGTAGTAACGGCGGTAATCTTTGAAAGGATGATATTTTCCTGCTGTGGCTACGGTTTGGAATTCACGATTGGAAACCACGTCAGAGGAGCATATGGAATGCTCAAGCTTTTGTGAATCCCGATCCCTGAAGTTCCCTAATCCTTTGGGTCGATGGACTGACACAAAATGCTCTTTATGGTCAGTGCCTCCTGCTTCACAGGGGGCTTTACAGAACGGACACTGCTTCCCACAGCCAAACACTCGCTTGAAGATCTCATCCTGGGGTTTCACTGACAGGTTGGAGAGTTTGGTCTCAAGTTCCAAACGATTAAACTGGGTTAAGATTTGTTGTTCCAGCTCCAGAAGGAAGGTTCGAATGTTATCAGAAAGCTGCTCAATTTTTGCTGTGCTTTTAAACTGTACTCCAACTAAGCTATTGCTGGAAATGACCAGGTCCTGCTGCAGCTCTTTGCAAAAGTTGTCTAAAAAGGCAGAAACTGTGTTATTGTTTTGATTTATGGAGTTTTTCAGAACTCCTTTGATTGTATTTATTATTCTGGATAGAATCCCTTTCTCCAAATCTCCCAAACTCGCCTTCCCTCCATAGCGATCTATCAGACATTTCTGTATCCAGGATTTGACAAACTTTTCATAGTTACTTATGTATTTCACATAGTTGTCAAAGTTCATCTCTTCCAGCAGCTTCTTTAGCACAGAGAACTGGAAGAAGCTTCGGCTGGCGTATTCAACGGCCTGTTCACTGCTGAGAAAATTGTCAACTATTTCTACTCCGAGCCTTTTGTTGACATAACCCACCAGGGCAGGTTTGAGACATTGATAACAGAAATCCTTGGCCCTTGTTTGGCTTTCATCCTTTTCCAAATAGAGATCCATAAATATGGAGAAATACTGAGGTTTCAGCTTCTCCAGACGTTGCTGAGGATCGTTTTCTTTGATAAAATCTTCATGCATCTTCTGAAATGCACAAGCTGCTTCCCCCAAAATGTGAAGTTTCAGGTCAACTTCAAAACTAGGGGTAGTGGGAAGTTTCTGAACATCCTCCCGTTTTAACCTCTCATTAACCATATGCAGCAGTTCTCCACAATAGGTTTCATCATAGTCTGTTTTGGATTTAACTTTTTCTTCAATGTATTTCTTGCATTCATTCATTAAAGATAGAGCAAGCTCTTCAGTTTTACGGTGACAGTCCTGTAAGAAGAATTCCACAACTGCTGTGGTCCATTTTAGTTCTAAGTATTCCTTCTTCATTGTGAAAGACTTCATTCCATAACCCAGCAGGCTTTTTGCATGTTGTAGCATCTGATTAACGGCACTCCCTCGATTCTCAAAATCCTTTCTCAGCTGGAGATCCATATCTTGAACAACTTGACGTTTCTGTAAACTACTGAGCTTTAACTCTGACAAGGTTTTTCGCCACATTGTTTCAAATTCTATTTTCAGTTTCTCATTGTCTAGTTTATGTTTTCTGTTCCGGCATTCAGCCAAGAGTCTGTCAACTTTCCCTTCAATTGTCTGTTTGTACCCAGTTTGGATAGTGTCTATCTTGTGCTGTCCTCTTTGGATTCGAATTGCTTCCTCACAGTTACTGATTGAATAACTTTCAAGTTCTCTTTTGAGGCTATTTGCGCTCCTTTTGAAATCTTCTCTGTACTTTTCTATCAGGTTCAAATTTGAAGCTCCACTTTTGAAATACTGTTCTAAATTATCCAAGAGCTTCTTTTCTTCCTCCTGAAGTTTCCCTTGTGCCTCAATTTTTAAACTCATTAAAGGATCACGCTCTAGTTTCTCTGGTGGCTGGTTCTGGATGAAAGTTTCTTTTTCGGATATCCAGATATACATCTTCTTGCGGAAATCCCACTCCCATTCAGAATACTTCATAGACAGCTGGTTATAGGCTTCAGCTACTAGACTGTTTCTAAAGCTAAAGATGAAGTTTTCATGTTTTACAGCTTCCCACAGACTCTTCAGCCATTCAATAAATTCAGGAATGTCTTTGACAGGTCTGTTAAGTGAACGGTTCTTTATGAATTCAAACAGGTATTTCTTTAGCTCACACACACTCTCACTGTATCCAGTGTTTACTGGAGCCATTGGAGGGACTCCATGCCACAGGCCAGGGATGTACCAATTGTGTTTCTCTGGGTTATACTCCATAATATCAGAAAATGCCATTTCCCTGCTTTGTTTTTCCATCCTTGCTGCAGCTTTGGTCATTTCATTCAGCTGCTCCAGGAGGTGTTTCCTGTCCCTCATATTTTGATCATGAGCAGACACATCACTGACGTTCTGATGCACAAACTGGCAGTTTGGCTTTTGTCCTATTTCCTCCATTCTGAGAAAGGCATGGACCACAATTTGCAGAATATCCTTCATTTCTGTGGCATTCTCCATGGCCATGTTAACGATCGTTATGTCACTCAATCCAATCACCAGGGTGGCCAGCTCATTGTCATGTTGATAACTGTCTTCCAGTGCCGTTAGTTCAGGGGCCTTCAGACCTTCAGTGTCTATCACCAGGATGAAATCACAGCCACTTAGCTTCTGAACAGCTTCTGTAACTTTAATGAGTGTCATGAAGGCTCCTCGCGTACATCGGCCACTGCTCACTGCAAACTGCAGGCCAAACATGGTGTTGAGGAGGGTGGATTTCCCTGTGCTCTGCACTCCCAGCACGGTTATAACCACCATTCTGGATCTACCCTCCAGTCTGATATTGAGATGAGTTAGAACATCTATTACCCAGTTCATGGGGATGTTGGAGGCATCTCCATCAATCAGCTCCATAGGAAACCCTTCCAGCATCAAGTCAGCTGCTATGGCTGGGAGATGGATGAATTGTCTTTGGCTTTCTGCCATTTTACCTTCTTTAACCATTGAGCATTCAGCCTCATAGAACTGCCCCAACTCTCGCATGAAATGCTCAACGCCAAGGGAACTATCAGCTATTAATTTATCTAGTTTTTCCAGCTGTTTTCGGTCCACTCCTGGAGTTTCACATTTCTTTTTATACTGCTCCCGCATTTTAGAAAGATTTCCTCTGGCAGTGTTATCGAGGCTAAATTTCATCCATTTCAAGAAGTAATGTTTCTCCATTGTAGGCAAGTGTTCTAGTCCATTGATAAACTTAGTCAAACCATTAGTAAGGCCACACTGATTCTGCTGTCTGCGTATCTCTAACCATTTCTGTTTCAGCTCAGATTTATAGTCTTCAGTGGCCATGTCCCCTTGCCTTTTCATTCGACACAGCTCTTTTTCCACTTTAGCCAGGTTTTTCCATGGCTCCCCTTGGAGTCTCAACATTTCTCTTTTGTATTTTGCCACGTCTCTTATTTCTGCAGTGATATCTTCAGCACATTTCCTCGCACACTGACATGCCTGACAGTCCTCATCCACCTGGATTCCTAGGTCACGTGCCATCACAGCCATGGCTTCCAAACTCACTGTCTTGGGAGATGAGTTCATTATGGTTCCTATGGTGGACTGCACCTTTTTCACAAATCCTGCATTATTAGTGGTGCTGTCTTTCACCAGTAGCTGTGATTTGCTCAGCTTCAGCACAGGGGCCAGCTTATTAAGGAATCCCAGAGTTTCTATGGGTTTCTCATTCTTGTAGTTAAGGATGAAGTAATATTTAGCTGTTGATTCTTTCAGAGATGATAACAGCGCATATTCTGTCTCACTGATGCTCTCAGTAACTATGAACACTGCTGAGGAGGCCTCTGTTAAAAAGCTAAACTGCAGCCACTGCGACTCAATGTTTCCACGCAGATTTGTAACTGCAACAGGTTCTGGGAAAAGATCGGAATTCTCATTTCCACCAGGAAAATACCAGGAAATCTCGACCAGCCCATCTGCGATTTGCCGAGGGACGTTCCCAGACTCCATGTCCCGATGGATAAAGAAATTGTGGTGCTGCTGGGAGGGGCTGAGAACATCATTGAGGAGTTTGGATTTGGAAAAGCTGCAGCTCCCCAACCGCACAAAGGAAATGGTTGGCAGTGAAGTGAGCACCAGGCTCTCCTCTCTGAACCCTCTGCTCTCTGCCAGGGAGTGTGGCCTCCACTTCCTCACAATGTCTCTCATGGCCCACAGAAGTAGGATACACTTGTGGATGTCAAGGGCAGGTAGCAGCAGAGGGAGGGCAAATTGGCACATGGACATTTTGGACAGGATCTCCTGCTGCAGGAAACCGTCTGAGTAAAGCAGAACGGCACAGAGAACATCGAGGGGGTGCAGTGAAACTTTTATCTCAGCATCACTAACATAGAAATTGTCATCAATATGCAGCTCTTTATCATCATCAGTCATTTCTTCTTCAGGTGCCTTGTGCCCAATGCTTGTATTTCTGGCTGTCCCATTCACAGCCATGACCTTCCTCAGGAAATGCCACGGTAAATCACTTAATGCCTCTGGAATCCTGTTTTTGATGCCTTCTGGGCAGATCTCCAGGACATCCCGCAGCCTGATCTTCCTGCTTCTGTGCTTCTCCAGGTTTAATCTGGACAGAATATCTTGAAATGCTTTACTTCTTTCTGCAAAAGGAAGTGAAAACAAACTAAATTTTCAGAGTAGAAAATTATAACTTTATATACAGTTTACTAATTCCTTAGACTGGCTGATGTTGTGGGAGTTATGAAAAGAGAATTGTAATTTAAAGAAAAGCAGTACCCAGTAAATGACAGATGCATTACGCATCCTGGGCTCAATTCTTCTCTTATTTATATGGCACAATATAAATAAAGCCAACAGGATTACTTCTGTGCTTACCTCTCATAACTGTTGTTCTTCGAGATGTGTTGTTCACATCCATTACAATTAGGTGTGGGCGTGTTGCGTGCATGGATGTCGGAAACTTTTCCCCTTAGCAGCTCCCGTCAGAAAGGCAGGGGAGCCCCCTAGAGTGGTGCCCTTATGGCGCTGTATATAGTACCCTGCCAGCCAAACCTCCCTTTGGTTCCTTCTTGCCATAGACTCCGACAGAGGGGAAGCAGGGTGGGTATTGTAATGGACGTGAACAACACATCTCGAAGAACAACGGTTATGAGAGGTAAGTAACCATCTTTTCTTCTTTGAGTGATTGCTCACGTCCATTCCAATTAGGTGACTTCCAAGCTTACCACTGGAGGAGGGTAGGAGTCATGGAACGATTGATTGAAGGACAGCTCTGCCAACTGCCACATCATCTCTGGCCTGTTGGTTGACAGCATAGTGAGCTATAAACATGTGCACTGAAGACCAGGTAGCTTCCTTCACCAAGTAATTGCTGAACCAACAAGCGGGGATGCCATTTTAGATTTGGTTTTGGTGAGTAGTGAGGACCTCATAGAAGAAATGGTTTTAGGGGACAACCTTGGTTTGAGAGATCATGAGCTAATTCAGTTTAAACTAAATGGAAGGATAAACAAAATAGTTCTGTGACTAGGGTTCTTGATTTCAAAAGGGCAAACTTTAAAAAAATAAGGAAATTAGTTAGGGAAGTGGATTGGACTGAAGAACTTGTGGATCTAAAGGTGGAGGAGGCCTGGAATTATTTCAAGTCAAAGTTGCAGAAACTATCAGAAGCCTGCATCCCAAGAAAGGGGAAAAAATTCACAGGCAGGAGTTGTAGACCAAGCTGGATTGTAGGGACGCATAGCTCCCAAATCGCTAGCCCAGAGGCGCGGCAAACTGCTCCCATGGCTACGAGGCAGGAGTGACCTTCAATCCAGCGTTTGTGTTTGGTAAACTTATTTGGCTGATTTGATTGTACCCTCGCAGCTAGCATTCACGCGTTCAAGAGATGGGTTCGTTATCTTATGTGCATGTATACTGCCTGGCTTTTCTATGCGCAAAAATGTAACCACTAAAAAAAATTGTAAACAAAGTAAAAAAAGAAATAAAACCCCCAGGAAAGTTTTCCTGGGAGGCTTTTTGCAAGAGGCTTGTAAAGCTCTCTGGCTACCAACAAACCTGGCGTTCTGTTTCCTTTCCTGTGTCGTCACCACACTGGATGAGAAAGCATCTCAGAGAGGTGATTAAGAAAAAGCAGAAAGTCTACAAGGAGTGGAAGATGGGAGGGATCAGCAAGGAAAGCTACTTTATTGAGGTCAGAACATGTAGGGATAAAGTGAGAAAGGCCAAAAGCCATGGAGAGTTGGACCTTGCAAAGGGAATTTAAACCAATAGTAAAAGGTTCTATAGCCATATAAATAAGAAGAAAACAAAGAAAGAAGAAGTGGGACCGCTAAACACTGAGGATGGAGTGCAGGTTAAGGATAATCTAGGCATGTCCCAATATCTAAACAAATACTTTGCCTCAGTCTTTAATGAGGCTAATGAGGAGCTTAGGGATAATGGTAGGATGACAAATGGGAATGAGGATATGGAGGTAGATATTACCACATCCGAGGTAGAAGCCAAACTCGAACAGCTTAATGGGACTAAATCGGGGAGCCCAGATAATCTTCAACCAAGAATATTAAAGGAACTGTCACATGAAATTGCAAGCCCATTAGCAACAATTTTTAATGAATCTGTAATCTCAGGGGTTGTACCATATGACTGGAGAATTGCTAGCATAGTTCCTATCTTTAAGAAAAGGGGGGGGTGGGGGAGAAAGTGATCCGGTAACTATAGGCCTCTTAGTTTGACATCTGTAGTATGCAAGGTCTTGGAAAAAATTTTGAAGGAGAAAGTAGTTAAGGACATTGAAGTCACTGGTAATTGGGACAAAATTCAACATGGTTTTACAGAAGGTAGATTGTGCCAAACCAACCTGATCCCCTTCTTTGAGAAGGTAATAGGTTTTTTAGACAAAGTAAACAGTGTGCTGCTTGCCTGGAGCTAGAATAAAGGATTGAGACTGAGAGTCTGTCAAGACTCATAGAATCATAGGACTGGAAGAGACCTTGAGAGGTCATCAAGTCCAGTCCCCTGAACTCATGGCAGGACCAGCACCATTTAGAACATCCCTGACAGGTGTTTGTCTAACCTGCTCTTAAAAATCTCCAATGATGGAGATCCCACAACCTCCCTACGCAATTTACTCCAGTGCCTAACCACCCTGACAGTTAGGAAGTTTTTCCTAATGTCCAACCTAAACCTCCCTTGCTGCAATTTAAGTCCAGTGCTTCTTGTCCTATCATCAGAGGTTAAGGAGAACAATTTTTCTCCATCCTCCTTGTAACAGCCTTTCAGGTACTTGAAAATGGTTATCATGTCCTCTCTCAATCTTCTCTTCTCCAGACTAAACAAGCCCAATTCTTCCCTCACAGGTCGTGTTTTCTAGACCTTTAATCATTAATCATTTTATCTTTTATTTCTTTTCCCCTTCCTTGTTGTCTTTGCTTTTTCTGTTTTCATTCCGTACCTCCTTTCCTCCCAGTTTTTACGTGTGTTTCCTCCACTTTCTTACCCCACAGCCCATTTCAGACCCCCCTCCCCGAGACCCACTCTCACTCCAACTCCCATCCTTTCCTCCAGCCTCTGACAAACCCATCAGTCACAATCCTCATCATTTCATCCAGCCCCTCAGTCATCCATTCTCAAGGAAAAGGGAGGTAACTAGCAGTGGGAAAGAGAGGAAAAGGCACTTTTCTCTCCGTCCTCCTTACTACACTGCTGGCCAACAACCTTCCCAACAACTGTCTCCTTTCTTCCCTGTACAGATGCCCCATATTTTCACTTGAAATATCTGGTTGGCCCAAATGGGGGGGAGGGAAAGGAGGTTGGGGGAGAGTAGGTGTGGAGCAGAGGGAAACAGGAGGAGATGTTTAGGGGCTATAACGCCACCATTTATTTTGGGCAGTAGCTGCCACTGGTCCCAGTGCTTTGCCACTGGCCTTCACGGGAACATGGATCAACTACAAGATGTGGCTCAAAGCACCCCACTGACCAATACAGACCAAAGTTTAAGCAAAGAAGCCCCGGTGTTTCTGCCTCTAAGCCACTGACTGGGTTTCCATGGCATCCCTGTTTGAATCTGAGCAAATTTGTGTGCAGAATACCAAGAAAATTCTTCTCTCACAAGCACCATTCACACCTGGCAGCGCCAAGCTCGTCTAAAGGTGTTAACTCCCACTACAGAAGAAAAGGTGATCAGAGGAAATTACCTTTGGAAAGGTCTGTCTCCTCTGGCTTTTTGTCTTGTTGAATATCTAATTCCAGTTCTGGATTTACGACACCTTTTTCCCCCAGCTCTGGGGCTTGCAGAGTCTGAGATTCCTGATTTAATCCTTCCAGCAAGAAAACAAGAGGAGAAAAGTTATTTAGTGTCTAATTCTCTTCAATCCCTTCCTGTTTTCTGTGGGTATTTTATTTCATTCACTGCTCCTGCCTCTGCATTTCATTACATAGTTTCTATTTTATAATAGAAGATCTACTTATCCAATACATTGGTATGAAGCTTTGGATAAAAAATGCAATGGATTCAGTAGCATTCTGACCTCTTCTAAGGGAGATCAGGGGTTAATTCTTAGTCACTTTCCTTTCTGATCAGAGCCCCAGAGGGGAGCTGTGCACCTACTTATGGTTCTTGCTCCTCACTGTATTCTATCCCTGTTCTGCAATCAGTTCCCAATCAACTACACAATGTTTATAAATATTGTCTTTGATTTCCATTGCTGTATCAGGTTACATAACCTTGGTGGGCCTGGCACCCTCAAACCATTCTAGCTAGAATCCAAAGAGATTCTTTGGGGGCATTGTGGCTTAGTTGGTGCCCCTGCCACAAAAACTGGGGGAAACAGACATGTAAAAATGTGACACACTATTGGTCTTCAATTGGCTTCACTTTTGGGTCCATCTCTAGCTCTCTTTCATTTTTGGAGGATTTTGCTTGTCCAGCCCCATGGCAAAAATACTAGATTCTGGGGCACCTTGGAAAAATGCCAGATTCCAAGGAGCTGGAATCAGGAAGTTTTTTGGGCTCATCTGGGCAAGTTCACATTTCTCAGTGCTATTGTTTCAGGCAGATGTCACTGAAACAGTTACACTCACTTGTACTTCATGCTATCAAGATTATCTCTGCAATCAAAAATGCTAGAAACATTTTTTTAAATGAACAAGTTCAGTTTCTGGATCAAAATTCTGTAGCAAAGGGTGAATTCTGTGACTGTAGAATCATGGCATACACAGGGCACTGGATATAAGCAAGGGAAGTTTGCCTTCTGTCCCTAACCATAACTACTGGATTCTCTGGTGACCTCCTGTGGGTGTGGACATCTCTACACCCATCCATAGTTTGATGGATACATAGATCCTGTGGTTAGATACAGTGTCACATTTCAAAAAGTTTGTTCTATGAAAGATTCTACAGGTTTGAGAGTTATCCCTTACACATAAAGGGCCTCATCCAAAGCACACTGAAGACAATGGAGATTTACTGATGTTGACCATCTGAAGATCTTTTTGTGTATATTTATATTCTATTGGTAAATTTCTATCAAAGGTTTTGTAGAATACACCACTATATCATAATTTTACACAGGAGCAAAGAAGTCATACAATAGCTGCCTGTGAACTGTATGTTTCAATTTCATCATTTTCATGCCTTTGAATTCTCAGCCATAACTTTGCATTAACATAGGCTCCACCATTAATCATGTATCTATTTGAAAATTAGCCTTTGATCGATGTTGCGTGTATTAATTTTTTTCGTTCTGAAAGACAAAACAAAAACAACCAATAAACAAAAACAACAACCTACCACACTGAGGATGCTGTAAATCCTGATTTGTGCCCGGAAACATGGTTTCTAAACACTCCAGGAATTGCTGACAGGCCAGTGCTCCCTTTCTCTGGATTTGAATTAACAATTTTCTAATTTTCGCCTCTGTATCCGATATTGTGTTCATATTGTCATAGTCCTCGTCTGTGATGAGGGACTGAGCAAGTGACTCATCCAAGACACCACCTGGGTCATTTTGAATAATTTTAATCAGTTTACGTCGCTCTTTGCACATAATCTTCACGGATTTCTCATCAGCAACCACTGTTACTGAATCGGGGGATCTGTAATAATGAAAAAATACAATGCTTTTTAGACAAGGAGCAAGAAATCATTTGTGAAGGTGACAGAATTAGATTCAGGTTAGTGAATAATCTGGGATTCTGCCTTCCTCAGTATCAGTTTAGGGTAGGCCTATACAGCAGTCAGTGGTGTGGCTGCAGCACTTGTAGACATATGTGAACTTTTTTTCCTCTAGTTCAATCAAATATCAATAGCAGTGAAGCCATAGCAGCATAGATTAGCTTTTTGAGTATGTATCTAAGGTCCCAGACTGCCGTCCATACTGCCAAAGCTTCGCTGCTATTCTTATTTGAGCTAGCTAGATCAAAGCTAGCTCACATATGTCTGCATATTCACTTATTTATATATATACACACACACATACAATTTATCTATTCTAGGCCTTGATGCAGGGTAGGGACTCTGGGGTTCCCTTTCCCTCTTCTTACTACTTCCAACTGGTAGGTGCACTTCATACACCCTCTGAGCTACCACCCTTCCTCCTGCCCCTGGTCCCTTGAGTCCTACCAGGGCCAAGGAGGGGCCAGGAGGAGAGAGGAGCTGGTCACTATGTGGGAGGAAGGTGTGCCCAGGAAGCTACTCACACTTCCACCAGATGCCACTCAATCCTGCCCCACTCTTACTACCACTACTTCAACCAAAAACAAGGGAAATTCACTGCTAAAACACTTCATGAACACAGCTCTACCTTTCCCTTGCACTGCCTTGCACCCCTCCAGATGGTGGAGGATGAATAAACATAAATCAGGCTACACAGAGTTAAGGTAATGTCTCCCACACTATATCCCCTCACAGCCTTAATGCTGCTTCCTTTGAATGATGCCCAGAAAAATCCCTCTGAGAGAGCAGAGGATTGTCTCCTTCCCAAGCATGTAGAGGATGGCAGATAAAGTGAAGAAGAGTAGTATGGAGGAAATGTTTAGGCCCTGGCTTTGACCAAAATAAAGGTCAAGTTTAGCCCAGGCCTAGCTAAAACAAGCTAGTTAGCCCAAAAATTGTCTTGTGGACAGATTTAAAGAGAGAAGCTTCTAATTAATAATACTGACAAATAGATTTCTGTTTGTTTTCTAAAGTGCTTGGTAGGTATGTTTCTTGGTTTTCCTTTTGGTCAGTCTGAGGCTGGCCTATGATACAAGAAGGGAGGGAAGGCCTTCTAGCTGAGACTCATCATGGAATAAGTAAAAAGAAGGGAATGAGGGTAATTTTAAAGCAGCTGGGTCTTGATAAGGAGAAGCAGAATTCTTCTTCAGAATGAACTGGACAGAATGTGGTTTAATGGAGATAAGGACAAGAAAATATCAAGAACCCTGCTAGAGAGGGGGGGGTATTATTTTAACTTTGACCTATCCAAACTGGGGATTAATATGGTTGCTTTTCTCCACTGGAGAAAAGGGAATGTTTTGTCTGTGAAGCCAGGTACCGACTCTGTGAATTTCACTGCCTTTGGTTTAATATCCTCAAGTTAGAGAAGCTGTTTGTTTTGCATCCATTGCAAAGGACACCAAAGGAGTTTTCAGATAGTTGTCAATTTTGTATGTGTATACACTGAAATAAGGAATAAATATTAGATATTTTATATAAAATATACAGGATGAATAGGGAGTTAGTGGGGGTTGGCAACATCTAAACCAGGGATCGGCAACCTTTGGCACGCGGCTTGCCAGGGTAAGCACCCTGGCGGGCCAGGCCGGTTTGTTTACCTGCCGCATCCGCAGGTTCGGGCGATCACGGCTCCAGGCCAATGGGGGCTGCAGGAAACAGCGCGGGACGAGGGATTTGCTGGCTGCCGCTTCCCGCAGCCCCCATTGGCCTGGAGCAGCGAACTGCGGCCAGTGGGAGCCGCGATCGGCCGAACCTGCAGACGTGGCAGGTAAACAAACCAGCCCGGCCCGCCAGAGTAGCTTACCCTGGAGAGCCGTGTGCCAAAGGTTGCCGATCCCTGATCTAAACAATATAGTGTGAATCAAACATTTTACAAGCAGATTCATAGATTCTAGGACTGGAAGGGACCACAATTAAAAATGTGTCTTCCATAAATATTTTAATATTGTCTTAAAATTAATTTTACTCAAGACTTCTTGAATAAATGTTAACAGAAAAAATCACGCAGAAGGGCTGCAAATACAGCTGAATCAATATTACTTCTATTTCCTCACCTCTAACCAAGATTTGACATGGATACAACAATTTTCCAATGTGTGCTCTATGTAATATTATTTGATGTTTATGTGACTTTAAAAGAAGAAAGTTACAAAATTTAAAAGAATTACATGAAACATCAGTTTACTAATCATGAACATTCACTAAGACCTGGACACCCTTACTCGCACTGAGTAGCACTTGACTCTATGAGCTGCCCCATTGAAATCCATCAGACTATATAAGAGGCAAGGCACTACTCAAAGTAATAAAGGGGGCAGAATCTGTTCCTAAAGTCAGAAATCTCACCAAGGTTAATTTTAGGAGGGATGCAACAGGGGAAGGAGCCTGCCATGCAAAGAACATAAGAATGGCCAAACTGGGTCAAACCAAAGGTCCATATAGCCCAGTGTCCTGTGTTCTGACAGTGGCCAGTGCCAGGTGCCCCAGAGGGAATGAACAGAACAGGTAATCATCAAGTGATCCATCCCCTGTCGCTCATTCCCAGCTTCTGGCAAACAGAGGCTAGGGACGCCATTCCTGCCCATCCTGGCTAATAGCCATTGATGGACCTATCCTCCATGAATTTATCTAGTTCTTTTTTTAACCCTTTTATAGTCTTTGCCCTCATAACATCCTCTGGCAAGGTGTTCCACAGGTTGCCTTTGTGTTGTGTGAAGAAATACTTCCTTTTATTTGTTTTAAACTTGCTGCCTATTCATTTCATTTGGTGACCCCAAGTTCTTGTGTTATGTGAAGTAGTAAACAACTCTTCCTTATCTACTTTCTCTACACCAATCATGATTTTATAGACCTCAATCATATCTCCCCTTAGCTGTCTCTTTTCCAAGCTGAAAAATCCCAGTCTTATTAACCTCTCCTCATACGAAAGCTGTTCCACCTCCCTAATAATTTTTGTTGCCCTTTCCTGAACCTTTTCCAATTCCAATATATATTTTTTGAGATGGGGCAACCACTTCTGCACACAGTATTCAAGATGTGGGCGTACCATGGATTTATTGGCAACATATTATCTCTCTCTTTCTTAATTATTCCCAACATTCTGCTCGCTTTTTTGACTGCCTCTGTACATTGAGTGGATGTTTTCAGAGAACTATCCACAATGACTCCAAGGTCTCTTTCCTGAGTGATAACAGCTAATTTAGACCCCATCATTTTATATGTATAGCTCCTAAACCCTACAGGAGTGGGGCTCCGCTTTATCTCCTTTATCATAGGAGCCGTGGATGCCGGTTGCTTTCTCCTGCAGGCCTACTTCTGTGCTTCTCTCACCTCTATCCTAGCCCATCACAGTCCAGAGAGTCTCTTCTATTTGGAACTCATAAGCTGCTCGACTACAATGCAAATACAAAACACAAACGCCTTATCTTTTTAATCTTTGCTGCACTGTTAGAATAGTTTCAGTAAAAGTGAAGATGCTAAATGATTTTGTAACCAATGAACATTGCTGCAGAATTCTGTGTCTCCTAGAACTCCATGCAGCTCTGCTGGTACCACAGACCTTAGGTCAAATGTGCTACACATTACAAGCAGGAAAGGGATCTCCTATCAGACTGGTAAACAATTTGGGACCTCAGAATTATTCACCCCAGGGAGGTACCGAATAGAATCTGCTGCCTTGCCACAAGAAACAAACCAAGAGTTTTTCTTGTATATAGCAATAATAGTGACAGTATCATAGCACTGACACTTTAGTGCTGTCTGAGGAGACACTTTCATTCTAGTCACCCTGGCCTAATTTGCTTAGGCATCTAAATCCCAGACTGAGGCTACACGGCGACCCACAAAACTCCTGCCACACCCTGTAGGCACCTAAACTCACTCAGTACCTACATTTTTGTAGTAAAAAGTTCCCTGGGCACCTATGTTTCTGCCCCTGGGTACGTATGCTACTGCCTCCCTCTGTGCATTCAGACACCAGTCTCCTGCCTAAGCCCCAGAGCAATACACGGAAGGAGTGAGACAGGTATTTGGCCACCTCACTCGCTCAGGGGACCTGATCTAGTAGGTGTGCTCAGAGGCAGCCTACTGGATAGGGCCCCTCAGGTGAGTTCACACAACACAGCCTTTGGGGGAGGGGCAGAAGACCTCCTTTATCACTTTTTGCCCAGTGGTTGGGGTACTCACCTGGGACGTGGGAGACCTCCAATTCAAGTCCCCCCCTATACCTCATGAGGAGAGGGGACTTCCACAGGGGTCTCCCACTGCTCAGATGAGTGCTCCAACCACTCCACTGTGGGATGTTCTGATGTGGAGAATCTGTCAGTCTCTCCTGTTGAATCCATTCTACTGTTCATTATATAATTAGTCATTTGGGCTAGAGAGTAAGCGAGTGGGAGAATGATCCTGTAGCCTGGTGGTTGGAGCATTCACCAGGGAGGTGGGAGACCCCAGCTCCTGTTCTAATGAGGGTTCACAGCTGAGACTCATGAATAGTAGAGATGGGCACCTCCCTGCAGCCTGCTCTTAGGCACCTATTTCTGGAGAGGGGTGGAGCTTAGCACACATCCCTCTATGAGCATATCCCATTGACTAGCTGTAAGTGCTCCCCACCTAGTGTGCTGGCTTTTGTGACTCAGTCTAAGGTGCCCATCTCTCCCCATTCCTGTACAGGGGGCCTGGCGCCTAACCCAGACTCTGTGAATAACAGTGGATTCCAATGATTTTCTTGGTGTCTAAAAGTTAGGCATCGCAAAGCATTACACCTTTGTGAATCTAGCCCCCTCTTTTCAGACACATGTAAGCTAATAGAGTAATTACCTTGTAGCTGAGCTTGTAAGTGTAGCACTGCTGCCCAGCTCTCCCGTCACTTCCTCTTCCATTGGCCTCGCTGCTGAGGTCTCACCAGTTGGTGCAGACACTGTGAGATAAAAGAGAACCATCAAAAAAATACATATGGGAGCAAACATGGAAGGCAAGAAATTAAAATTCCCCAGACAAAAGGCCTTGCTAAACTGGAGTGAAGTTTGAAAATCCTCATTAGTAATCTGAGTGTTAAAGGCCTTGCAAGAACATTGGAATTAACAGAGAAAATGTCAGAAAGCTAAACAAGTCAGAACGGAGATTATAAAAATGTTACAGTTTTGTAATATTCAATAAAATAGATAAATATAAATTAAGGCTGACATTCCAAAAAATAACCCCCATATATTTGGAAGTATGGAAATTCACACTTTAAGTCACCCGTACAACCTTCACTCAGCCTCATGCATCCGAAGAAGTGGGCTATAGTCCACGAAAGCTTATGCTCTAATAAATTTGTTAGTCTCTAAGGTGCCACAAGTCCTCCTGTTCTTCTTTTTGCGGATACAGACTAACACGGCTGCTACTCTGAAACCTTTCATGGTAACACCAGTATTCTATCTTCCCTTCTATGTTCCTTTCATAACAAACTTGCAAAACAGCAGTGTTTCTATCCCTTTCACTTTTTGGAGTCATGTTCTTACATCAGAATCTCAGTTTTCTTTTCTTTTTTTAAATAAGTTTCTAGACTTCATGGTTGCAAAGAAAAGTTTGAAAACATGACGCCTAAAAGTTCAAAACCCAGAAGGCAAGTAAATAGATTTAATAAACTAATAAATAAATAAATAGAAATGCATTGCATTGCATTTGAAATCTCATATTTTAAAACCAATCTCATGTGTGGGGTGAGTAATATGAAAACAGTGTTAAGTTTGAATTAAAGCCTGTTTTTTCCCCTAAAATACAACATCTGCACCCATTGGGAAACCACATGTTTTGCAATTTGCAAGTTGCCATTAAAAAAAAGTGAACCATAGACTACCAGTTTACATTCTGTAACTGGAAGAAAGCTGAAATTGTGCCAATATTTTAAAAGAACAAACAGGGTTGACCCAGATAATTGTAGGAAGATTATGGAATGTCTGATATGGGACTCAGTTAAAAAAGAATTAAAGGAAGGTAATATAATTAATGCCAATCAACATGGGTTTATGGAAAATCAGTCCTCTCAAACTAACCTGATATCTTTTTTTGGTTGATAAATGTAATAGTGTTGATGTAATATACTTAGACTTCTACAAGAATTTGACTTAGTACTGCGTGACATTTTGATTAGAAAACTAGAAAGATATAAAATTAACATGGCACACATTCAATGTATTAAAAGATGGCTAACTGATAGGTCTCAAAGTGTACTAGTAAACAGAGAATCATCATTGAATGGGTGCATTTCTAGTGCAGTCCCACAGGGACTGGTTGTTGGGCCTATGCTATTTAATGAATTTTTATGAATGATCTGGAAAAAAAACCATAAAATCACTGACCAACTTTGCAGGTGACAAAAAATGGGGGAGTAGTAAATGATGAAGAGGAAAGGTCACCAATGCAGAGTTGTCCAGATCAGTGCTTCTCAAAGCCAGTCCACCGCTTGTGCAGGGAAAGCCCCTGGCGGTCCGGGCCTGTTTGTTTACCTGCTACGTCCGCAGGTTCGGCCGATCGCGGCTTCCACTGGCCGCGGTTCGACGCTCCAGGCCAATGGAGGCTGCGGGAAGGGCGGCCAGCACATCCCTCAGCCCATGCCGCTTCCCGCCGCCCCCACTGGCCTGGAGTGGTGAACCGCAGCCAGTGGGAGCCGCGATCAGCCGAACCTGCGGACGCGGCAGGTAAACAAACCGGCCCGGACCGCCAGGAGCTCTCCCTGCACAAGCGGCGGACCGGCTTTGAGAAGCACTGGTCTAGATTGATTGGTAAACTGGGTGCAAGCAAACTGTGTTTTAATATGGCTAAATGTAAATATAGACTGTGATGTTGCACTCCATATGTTTTATGGAAATATGCTTATGAATGTAAATATGATGTAACTGGAATACGCTTTATGCAAAAGGTCTCTTGTAAGGTATCATTCCAAAGGTTATAACCTACTGAATATATTCCTTCCGTTTGTATGCATGTATCATTCTTCTATCTGAAGCTAGAAATATGAAGTAGAAGTCTGAGGTGCTATTGTAATTATGCAAAGTCTGGGCCATTAATGGTTGTTTAGAATCTTGATGGCTCCCATTGACCAGGACAACTGACGGTAAATGGTTTTTTTACCTGCTAGCCTTCCTGTGTACGTGTGGACCAAAGCAGGAAGAATGGAGACAAGAGATACCAGAGACATGTGACAATGTCACATGACACTGGAATACATCTTAATCATTATGGAAGAGGCAGGGGTGAGGACAAGCACAGACAAAAGGTTCCTGCCTTGTGCCAAAGCTATAAAAGGGGGTGGAGCAGGACAAAGAGGGCTGCCAGTCATGAGAAAGCCCCCGCTTATCTGAGATGTAAGCTGGAACTAAGAAAGACTGTACCAGGGAAAAGGATTGGGCCCAGACTAGGAAAGAGTCCAGTCTGTGAAGTAAACTTATTGGAACATCTTTGAGGGTGAGCTATTACCTGTAATCAGCTTCTTAATGTATTAAGCTTAGACTTGCGTTTTTGCTTATGTGACTTACTTTGTTCTGTCTATTACTTGAAACCACTTAAATCCTACTGTTTATATTTAAGAAAATCAATTTTGTTTATTAATAAACCCAGAGTAAGTGATTAATACCTGGGGGAGCAAACAGCTGTGTATATCTCTCTATCTGTGTTATAGAGGGCGGACAACATGCCCGCTACTCTGTGTCAACAACTTCTGTCAAGCCTGACATACTCACTACACCTAACACACTGTTGTCATGATATATACCCAAAAGGTATGTGCTGGAGTCAGAGTTGCTGAACCAGGGCTGCTAAATGCACACACGCTCAGTGCAATGCCTGTTTTCTGGCTGGGAATGTCCCGACAGGGAGTTACATTAGCAGAGCATTTTAAGTCGGTCAGGATTACAGGACAAGCAGTGACACAACCTCTCTCTGGGCTGAGTTGACCCCAAATGGTTACAACACGTTATGGGCATACTGGGGCATCGCTCAAAAAGAACAGCATTATGGCTATGTGCATGTTTAATCTTAACTTTGTAATTTCCTGAAGATTGAGTTTCGCAGAACTCAATATTCCAGAAGCTACAACAATGCACCTTTAACTTTGTATTAACAAAGTTTCGCTGCCTAGTTTTTTAAACAAAGAGAAATGTTTATTGGTAGAGTTAGTCATCATTTTGATAGCTGTAGTCCTCACCTAGGTTTGCAGATGTGATGCTACAGTGACCAGGTTACAGCCAAAACCCCTAGCTTCTATATACTGATTTTCATCAGTAGCTTTCAAAGAATTGTACATCATTATGCCCATTTTACAGATGGAGAAACTGAGGCACAGTGAGGTGAAGAGACCTGCCCAAGGACACTCAGCAGGCCAGTGGCAGCAGTGGGAATAGTCTTAGTCCATTGACCTCTTCACTAGACCACACGGTTGCCATGTGATTCCTTAGCACTCATCTCCACTCTTGTATATTTTGTTATAACGGAATGAGAATAATGGTTGTGCTTTGAAATGTTTGCAGTGTGCAGTGACTAGTGTGTGTCTCTCCTTGTCACTGCTGCCCCACCATTCTTTGAGACATTCAGCCCCACACCAACATTTCCAGCTCCCTCTTCCTTTGTGACCCCATTAAACCATTACTTGCATTGTATAAGCCATTAATATGTTAGAAGTTGCTTCTTGTTGTCGCCTGCATGAACATATCACAGGCAGCAGCTTACTGGAGGACGACATACTACCTTGGTTATGTAGCCATAGCTACACACTGAGCTGGGCCCCTCACTTCCACTACCCATTTCCAGCTGGGACTCTTGCCTCTGGTTCAGCTAGGCTTCCCCAGCCATATCTCAGGTTCAAGCAGTCTGTCTCCCCTCCAAATGAGGCTCCTCCTTCACTCACTCTCACCAGACCGCCCCCCTCACTTCCGTCTGCACAGGGATGAATCGGACCCAGAACTGATCCCTGCAGAACCCCACTCATTATACCCTTCCAGCATGACTGTGAACCATTGATAACTACTCTCTGGGAGTGGTTTTCCAACCAGTTATGCACCCACCTTATAGTAGCTCCATCTAGGTTGCATTTCCCTAGTTTGTTAATGAGAAGGTCATGCGAGACTGTTTCAAAAGCCTTACTAAGGTCCAGATATACCATATGTACCACTTCCCCCCATCCACAAGGCTTGTTACCCTCTCAAAGAAAGCTCTCAGGTTGTTTTGACATGATCTGTTCTTGACAAATCCATGCTGACTGTTACTTATCACCTTATTATCTTCTAGATGTTTGCAAATTGTTTCCTTAGTTATTTGCTCCATTATCTTGCCTGGTACAGAAGTTAAGCTGACTGGTCTGAAATTGCCTGGGTTGCCCTTATTTCCCTTTTTATAGATAGGCACTATATGTTAGGGTTACCATATTTTGTGCCTCCAAATGGAGGACACTCCCCGGAGCCCCGGCCCCGCCCCCAGCCCCGTCCACGCCCCCGCCCCAACTCCGCCCCCTCACAAAGTCTCCGCCCCCTCCCCTGCTTCCCGCGAACATTTGAGTCGCGGGAAGTCTGTAGCAGGTAAGGGGGGTGGGGGAGGAGGCGCGGCCCAGTCTGGCCCCCCCGGCGGCTCCAGCCTGGGTCGGCTCGGGCCCTGGGGTGCCGGCCCCGGCCGACCACCCCCGGCGGCCCGGCGCACCTCCCGGCCCCGCGACCCCGGCCCGGCTCCCGGCTCCCCGGACCGGCTCCCGGCTCCTCGACCCCGGCCCGGCTCCCCGGCCCGGGGCCCGGCCCCCCGGCCCGGGGCCCGGCCCCGCGGGCCCGGCCCCGCGCCCAGCCCGGCCCGGCCTGGCCCCCGGCCCGGCACCGCGCGCCCAGCCCGGCGCCGCGACCCCGGCCCCGGCCCCAGACAAAGAGGCCCCGGCCGAGCCCTCCCGATTTTCCCGGACATGCCCGGCTTTTGGGGATTTCCCCCCGGACGGGGATTTGAGCCCCCAAAAGCCGGACATGTCCGGGAAAATCCGGACATATAGTAACCCTACTATATGTGCTCTTTTCCCGTCTTCTGGAATCTCCCCTGTCTTCCATGACTTTTCAAAGACAATTGCTAATGGCTCAGATATCTCCTCAGTCAGTTCCTTGAGTATTCTAGGATGCATTTCATCAGGCCCTGGTGACTTGAAGACATGTAACTTATCCAAGTAACTTTTAACTTGTTCTTTCCCTATTTTAGAATTTGAACCTACTCTATTTTCATTGGCATTTACTACGTTAGGCATCCAAACGCCACCAACCTTTTTGGTGAAAACCGTAATAAAGAAATCATTAAGCACCTCTGCCATTTCCACATTTTCTGTTATTGTTTTTCCCTTTTCATTGAGTAACGGGCCTACCCTGTCCTTGGTCTTCCTCTTGCTTCTAATGTATTTGTAGAATGTTTTCTTGCTACCCTTTATGTCTCTAGCTACTTTGCTCTCATTTTGTGCCTTGGCCTTTCTAATTTTGCCCCTACATACATGTGTTATTTGTTTATATTCCTCCTTTGTAATTTGACCTTGTTTCCACTTTTTGTAGGACTCCTCCTTGTTTGTCAAAATCCAGTCTAGAACAGCCTCTCCCCTAGTAGCTTTCTCCACTTTCTGGAACAAAAAAATTGTCTCCAATACATTCCAAGAACTTATTAGATAATCTGTGCCCTGCAGTGTTATGTACTCTAAGGTAAAGGTGATACTTGGACAAGTTATATTCTCAGGTGGTTTTATTCCAAGAACCCCAAATTTGCACTATTTTCTCACTGTAGAAATGCATTTTAGAGCAATGGAAATATTAAAATCAGCTTCTTACTGAAAGGGCTGTATGTAAGGAATTCCTTCACCATGCTTCCCCCTCGAACTCTGTACCTGGCACAAATGAGAATCTTCAAGCCAATAGAGCGTGTCTGTGGATTTACAAGCACTTTGAAATATCAGCTTTTATACCAGAAGCTTTGTTTTGGGGCAAAAATTCCAAAAGCAGAACTTCCAGCTGAAACGGGGAGAGAATTTCATGAGTGTAACACCTGTTCTCAAAAAGTTTCTGTGGAAAGTACTCAAAGTCTTAGTTCATAGGTGTGGCTCAGGCTCCAGAGAAATGGCACAGCATAGCACCTTGATCCATAGGGGATTTCAGGTGACAAACACCGTGGCTTGAAACAAAACCCCAAGGGCATAGGTGTCAACTCTGTGACTACTCTGGGGCTGGAGCACCACAGAAAAAAAAAAATAGTGGATACTCGGCACTCACCAGCCATAGTGGTTCTCCAGCCACAGATCAGCTGTGGAGTAGCCCTGCCCCCACCGATCAGCTGTTAGGTAGCCACGTCGCTGATCAGCTGTTTTGTGGCCCCTGGGCTGGCAGCAGCTGCTGCAGTAGGGACTGACCCAGCCCTGCTTCAGCCCTTAGTGGGGCTGTTCCAACCAGGGGTGCCTTAGGGTTGGGCAAGGATAGGGGGCATCAGGTTTGCTCTTCTCCACAGAGGCCCTGTGTGATCAGCAGCATGAGACCCTGCTCACCTGAGGCCAACCCGCCTCCTACCTGCATCTCCTGGGCAGGCTCCCTGTGTGGCTGCAGCTCCCAGGCTAGCTTCAACCACAAGCAACAGGTGAGTCCTGTCTGAGACAGAGGGAGACCAGCTGGGGCTGGAGGTGAGTGGGGCTGCCTGCTGCTGGGTCAGGAGAGGGGGAGGAAAGTGCATGGGTGCATTTTGGGGAGGGGGGCATTGGTACCACACCTTGCCTTTGTTTGGGGGGAGTGGGCACGTGCACATGGAGTCACTGCCACTGCTCCCCCTTTTCTGCAAGTGCAGAGCTGCTCTGCTCTACCTGAGCGGGGCAGGGGGCGTCTGTTCTCAAATGCGCCAGTTTTCTACTGCTGGAGGTCTGCTCACAGTGCATGCCCCAGCCCTAGATGGAACTCTTAAATGCAGCACAGTTTGAATGTGTGATGAGTTCTGTGCTTCTCCTAGCTTCTGCCTTTGAGGCAGAGAGTTTGTTTATAAACAGAGGCAGGACAATTAAGATAACAAAACGCTTGTCATTAAATTAAATTAAGGATTGTTAAATGATGCTGAAAGCATTGCCAGGCACTCCAATTAAAAGATCAAAAACAAAGGGTAGGAATAAATGGTCAGTTTTCAAAATGGAGAAAGTTATTAGTGGTGTCCCTTAGGCTCTGTCCTGGGACCTGTACTGTTTAATATAAAATCATAGGACTGGAAGGGACCTCGAGAGGTTATCAAGTCCAGTCCCCTGAATCCATGGCAGGACCAGCACCATTTAGGCCATCCCTGAGAGGTGTTTGTCTAACCTGCTCTTAAAAATTTCCAATTATGGAGATTCCACAACTACCATGGGCAATATCCAGTCATTAACCACCCTGACAGTTAGGAATTTTTTCCTAATATCCAACCTAAACCTCCCTTGCTGAAATTTAAGCCGATTGCTTCTTGTCCTAATCTCAGAAGTTAAGGAGAATAATTTTTCTCCCTCCTCCTTGTAACAATCCTTTAGGTACTTGAAAACTTATCACATCCTCTCTGTCTTCTCTTTGCCAGACTAAAAAAAAAAACAAATATTTCAATTTTCCCTCAGAGGTCATGTTTTCTAGACCTTTAATCATTTTTGTTGTTCTCTGGACTTTCTCCAATTTGTCCACATCTTTCCTGAAACGTGGTGCCCAGAACTAGACACAATACTCCAGTTGAGGCCTAATCAGCATGGAGTAGAGTGGAATAATTACAACACTCTTAGTAATACATTCCAGAATTATGTTTGTTTCCTCCCCCCCCCCCCCCCAACAGTGTTACACTGTTGGCTCATATTTAGCTTGTGGTCCACTATAACCCCTAGATCCCTTTTTGCAGTACTCCTTCCTTGGCAGTCATTTCCCATTTTGTATGTGAGCAACTGATTGTTCCTTCTTAAGTGGAGTACTTTGCATTTGTCCTTATTGAATTTCATCCTATTTACCTCAGACCATTTCTCCAGTTTGTCCAGATCGTCTTGAATTATAATCTATTTTCCAAAGCACTTGCAACTCTTCCCAGCTTGGTATCATCCACAAACTTTGTAAATGTTCTCTCTAGGCCATTATCTAAATAATTTATGAAGATATTGAACAGAACTAGACCCAGAACTGATCCCTGCAGAACCCCACTTGTTATGCCCTTGTAGCATGACTGTAAACCATCAATAACTACTCTGGGAATCTTTATCTAACCATTTATGCATTGTAGCAGGGTGAGTACCCGTTCCCACTCCCACCCTGGAGAGGTTGGAAAAGCCCTGCAGAGGGCTGGGGCTGGCTAAAGTAAAACCCTGGCTGATTGGAGGAAGTGGCTGCAGCTGGGGCCACACCCCAAACTAAGCCACTGGGCCGTATAAGGCCAGGGAAGCCAGAGGCAACAGTCTCTTCCTGACTTAAGAAGGAGATAGGCCTGGCTGCTGGGGAAATTCACCTAGGGGACCTAGAGGGAGGCAGGGCTGGAAAGTGGCCATAGGAGCTGGGAAGCTCTAGGCCAGCAACTCCCCAGACTGCAGGGCCTAGTTCTAGGCCCACCTAGGTATTGGGCTTGTAAAGGGGCAGCCTGAGGGTGGGTAAAGGCAGCCAGTCTAAACCCCTGTTGCCTGTGCTGATTGGCTGATAGACTGCAGTCTGCCCCAGGGCATGGGGGCTAAACAGAGACTGGCAGTAGCCATGACTGAGGTGATGTGGGGATAGGGGGTGGGGGTTCCCCTGGGGTGAGGAAACCCAGTAAGACTGTGGGAGGGTTTTGCAGGAGGCAGAACCCTGAAATAAGGGCACTGGGGCCATGGGAGGGACATGGGGGGCCAACGGCAAGCAGATCACTGGCCTGCAGAGAGCCCTCTTGGGTCAAAGAGCTAATTTCCACAGACAACCAGTAGGAGGCGCCACAGGGATGAGTCTGCGCTGTGCTACATGCATCCACCTCATAATAGCTCCATCTAGGTTGTATTTCCCTAGTTTGTTAATCAGAAGGTCATTCGAGACTGTATCAAAAGCCTTACTAAAGTCAAGGTATATCACATCTACTGCTACCCCTTAACCACAAGGCTTGTTACCCTGTCAAAGAAAGCGATCAGGTTAGTTTGATATGACTTGGTCTTGACAAATCCGTGCTACTATTACTTATCACATTATCTTCTAGATGTTTGCAAATTGATTCCTTAAGTATTTGCTCTATTATCTTTCCTGGTACAGAAGTTAAGCTGACTGTCTGTAATTCCCTAGGTTGTCTTTATTTGCCTTTCTATAGATGGGCACTATATTTACCCTTTTCCATTCTTCTGGAATCTCTCCCATATTCCATGATTTTTCAAAGATAATGGCTAATGGCTTAGATATCTACTCATTCAGCTCCTTGAGTATTCTAGGATGCATTTCATCAGGCCCTGGTGACTTGAAGACATCTAATTTGTCTAAGTAATCTTTAATTTGTTCTTTCCCTACTTTAGCTTCTGATGCTACCCTATTTTCATTGACATTCACTATGTTAAGCATCCAATCACCACCAACCTTCTTGGTGAAAACCGAAACAAAGAACTCATTAAGCACCTCTTCCATTTCCACATTTGCCATTTACAAGAACTGGAAAATGTTGATGTCATATGAGGGCTGTGTCTCAGTACTTCATTGTTTAAAAGACCCTAACTTTGGACTAACCGTACCCCAAGACCTGATAAGACACAGCAAATTTCAAGGCAATTTAAGTATGCACATGGATTATAGAGCACATAAGAAATTTCAGCTGTTAAATAGTAAACTAGATGTGACATTATATGATTATAATATAACATCTTATTGAAGTGTGACACATGGCCAGAAAAGGGTTAAGCAAAATTCCAGGCCAAATGACCCAGAGTCAATGTATAGAGGCATGTGAGAACAGTATGCAAGTAATAATTAGGACCATTCAGTGCCACTTCAGAACTTTGACGTGCAAACCTGTCTTGTTGGAAATTAGAAGTAATACTAGTTGTGTTTACTTATATCTTATAGATGCTAACCACATAAAAAGATAGTTCCTGTCTATCACTATAACTGTTGATTCAGAGATCAAAAGGGAATATTAACTTTTAGATGAATCTTGGGTAAAATAATGTCATGGTCTAGATGTCTCTTTAAAGTTTGTGATAAACTACTTAATGGATAAATTACCTTATGTTAGTTACCATGATGTTTGGGAAACAGACGGTTACATCAAAAGCCTATAGTTTACCCAGGTCCTGATCCTGTTTATCTCTGATCTGCTTAAGGTTTCACACAGGGGAGACCTAAGCCATAAGGCTTGAGATCCCAGTCACTGGCTGGATTTCACCCTGAAATGGACAGTGGACTATAACCTATGGACTATTTCAAAAAGAATTCTTTGCAACTACAAGTTCACCATCTCTGCTATGTATCTGAACCTCAAGAATTGAACTCATGTCTTTATGTATATTGACCTTTTAACCAATATTCTTTTCTTTTTTAATAAATTTTAGTTTAGTTAATAAGAATTGGCCACAAGTGTGTATTTTGGGTAAGATCTAAGTTGCATATTGATCTGGGTGTGCGGCTGGTCCTTTGGGATCGGAAGAATCTTTTTTATATGATTAAATAAGATTTTCAGTAATCATCATCATATTTGACTTGGGTACCTGGATGGAGGCCTGGGGCTGGGTAGTTAAAGGGAACTGCATTGTTTGGACTTCTGAGTAACCAGTGAGGTAATAAAGAAGCAGCTTTGTGCTGGCTTGGAAATCTAAACATTGGAATATCCCCCAGCTTTTGGGTGTTTGTCTGCCCCATTCTTTTTGCAGTTCACCCTAATTGAGTGACCTCAGCTGTCTCCCACCAGGACCGTGGTCACACTGAACAAATGCACAGTTTTGCCAAAAGAGTGAGGGGTGACCCTTTGTGGGGTGTGGAGGAATGTGCGGGGGGAGGGGGGCGAAGGGGGCAAGCATCAATGCCAGCCTGCGTGGGAGGGAGGGCTCAGGAGTGTGTCTCATGCCAGGCCAGCCCCGCATGGATGGATGGCAGGGGACCTTTGGTTGGCCCCGCATGCAGGGGTAGAGGGGGGCCCTTGAGCCAGCCATGTGCAAGGTAGAAGGGGGCCTCGGGCTGGCCCCATGCGGGTGGGCAGCAGGGGGACTCGAGCCAGCCCCACGCATGGGCAGGATGCAGGGAGGGCTGGGACTGACGGCTTGCACTGAAGGGGGGTCTTGGGCCAGCCCCGTGCAGTGTCCCATTTTCCCTTTGGGAAAATATGGCCACCCTATTTATTTATGTATGTGTGTATGTCAAGTTAAAAATAGGTCAATTGAGAACTCAACATAAAATTCATAAAACAAAATGAATCAATATTATCTCCTTCCAGAGCTGCCAACAAATCTCAACCACCAATAAAACTCCCAGAGATCTTCCAAGGTCTATACCCAGGCCAGCCTTTGTCACAACCATCTATCTGTAAAAGCTCAAGGAAATAGCTGTGTCTTGGCCACCCTGCCCTGGATCCCATATACCCCTATACAATGCCAGGGAGGGGTCCTTACTCTGATGAACAGTGTGTAGCACTAGAGATGTGTACACCTCTGCAGGGCCTGGAATCCTCACCCATTCTTCTTCCATAGTGGAAGAGCACCACCTCCCTCGCCAGAAAACCCCTGTGTCCAAGAGGCAGAGTCAACATTTGTATCTACTATGTAGGAATCCAGTCGAGAACAGATCCCTCCTATTCCGTGTTGCAGTAATTACATTCTTAGCGTGGAAACATGATTTTTAAAAATCAGAATCCATAATACAACTTACCCTGTACTGAGTATTGTATGTGCTGTTGGAAGTCAGGAAACAGGCTTTGTAAACACTCCAGAAATTGCTTACAGGTCAGTCCCCCCTTCCGCTGTATCATAACCAACAATATTCTTATTTTGTTCTTTGCATCCTTTCTTTTGCTGAGTTGATCGTAGTCCTGCTGTGTGATCACTGACTGGCAGAGCAACGCATCCAAGACCTTGTCAGCATCATTCTGAAGTAACTTGATGAGTTTATCTTGGTTTTTGTGTATCATCTCCAAGGCCTTTTCATCTGTGGTTACTGTTACCGAGTCCCATGGCCTGGAACAATAATTCACTTTTAAATTATATACAGTTACTATTGCTAAGGATTAAAAAAGGATATCTCAGTCAGCTGTAATGTTTTGGAATGTGGACTCCTTCAGTGATGAGTAATAAGGAAGACAAACAGTTGCAGAGAGAAAATGGTCCTTTTCTAAGTATTTCTTCTTTTTGCTGGAATGATGTGGTGAGCTCACTGGAAGTGAGTGAAAAGGTGGCCATTTCGAGTCCCAGCAGCTCATGTATATTTTCCATTGGTGATCAGTACATGCGGAGGCAGCTCTAAGGATATGCATGCCAGTCAGCTGTGAAGGACGGCAGATTTGCAGCAAGCTGGGATGTGACCCATGTCGCACTAACATGCCGCACCACAGACTAACTGTCCATGTGCACCCTGATGTGCATTGATAGTTCCTTAATGTCCTTTGAGCTGTTCCTTTTTGGAACAGGACTAGATCAAAGTTAATTAATGAACTGTTCATGCACGTCATCAGGGTGCACACGATGTGCACCTGACCCTGTGCACATTAATATATGCACAGAGACCTTGGCGTGGACCATGCAGCTGAAGGGCCTGGCCTGGACCCTGGTCACCTCTCCCTGAATGAGCATGAGAGGGCCCCCCCAAGGTGGACAGCAACCAGGTAAGTGGCACCCCTTTCTCCCTATCTACCCTCAACCCTACACCTCCTGCTCCTCTCTGCCCCCTTTTTCTAACCCTAGACCAGCTGCCCTTGTGCCCCAGGGTGCTGCCCCCACTTCCTTAACTCTCCTGCCCCTCTAATCTCTGGCCATGGACTTACACTAAAAGAAGCATTCCAATCAATGGACTGAGGACCTTCCAATCTTTCGGAAGTCACCAGAGACCTTACAATCCAGCAGTTCATTCCATCACTGCTTCAAAACTGATACAAGAACTTTGCAATGAGTGCATGGATTTGTTTTCCTAGACCATTTTAACTCTTTCCTCTTTTTTTTTCTTATAAATAAATCTTTAGATGTTAGATGATAAAAGATTGGCACCAGCATGATTATTGGGTAAGATCTGAGTTGTATGTTGACCTGGCTATATGGCTGATCTCTTCGGATTAGAAGAACCCTTTGTTTGATTAAACTGGTTTTAAATAACCAATCATATAGTCTAGTGTCTGGGTGGTGAAACAAGGGCTGGGATACCTAAGGAGACTGCATTTCTGACTTCTTGTTAAACAGTGTGGTGAGACAGAAGTTACTTTTGTTACTCCCACCTCATCTGTTTCTGATCCCCCAGGGTTCTGCCCCCTCACACTATCTGCCCCTAGGCACTGTACCATTGCCTCCCTTCTCTCATGTCATGCTCCATCTTCCCTCTGTATCCTGTCCTTCCACCCCACTTGTCTTGTGATTGTACCCTGTTTTCCTAGTCCTGCCACCTATCTGTCCCCATGTCCTAGTCCCCCGAGCCACATTTCTATCCCATTGCAACCTGAACCCAACCTCATCTGTCCTGGTCTCCCCCTGGCTCCCATCCTCACCTTGCGTCCAGACTCTAGTCCCCCTTTATTATTTTCCCATTGTTCCCCTTGCGTTGCATGGCTCTTCCTTCCCCAAGCTTCACATCAGGGACCACCCCTGGCCTGGTGCAACTTCCTGTTGTGCAAGTCCTCCCCTCCATTACACCAGCATGAACCAGAAATGACTCTGTTGGACCCAATGGAGTTACCCCACTTTAAAGCTGGTGTGAGCAAGTGCAGAATCAGAGCCATTTTTCTCAGCCCTTTGTGAGCCAGGATTTGTTTCTGATGTGTAGAACAAGAGTCAGAACATCACAGCAATGACCCTGAGGAGACACTTTTCCCCCTAAGACCTTCTTTTCACAAAAGTTACCTTCTGGTTGGTACCGCCATAGCCGTTCCACTGATATCATCTCCCACAGGGTCCTCAGTCCTATAACCCAGCAATGCCATGTTAGCAGCGGATGCTGGCACTGCATGATAAAACAGAACAAAATGCTCAGTGAGACATGGAGGGGTTCATAGGAACCATTGTCTGAATTGCTCAGTGC
The DNA here is from genome assembly GCF_011386835.1 of Chrysemys picta bellii. Lineage (NCBI taxonomy): Eukaryota > Metazoa > Chordata > Testudines > Emydidae > Chrysemys > Chrysemys picta. The sequence goes on from NC_088794.1 coordinate 6,503,782, forward strand.
AAAGCATAAATGAGATTATGGAATTGGCAAGTCTACATTTTCCAGTTCATTGGGGTATTGTATACCAGCTACTATGGTACCCAGAGGGAAGATTGCAAGACAGATCTGGCTGGTCGAAAAGCAAGAGTGAAGCTTGATGGCCCTCATGTTCGAATGTTGGAGCTATCTCCCCCATATTACACCACTGTATTGACTTGGAGCGCTCTCAGTGAGAGCAGAATGTAGCCCATTATGTGTAAGTAACCTTTGTCTGGTCCATCCCACTAGAAGGGAGGGAAATGATGATTGACAGTATGTCAAGAAGCACAGGGTCCCAGTGGTACAGCTAGAACTGCTGTAGTATCACTAGATTTCCTCAGCATAAACAACTTTAGATACATCAGCAGAAGAAAAGGGTCCTAGAGGACATGATACCCTAATACTAGAGGTTTCTACTCAAAGACAGAAAAACTCGTTTTGCCAGTTTCAAGCCCACTTTAACCTTGTGGGGCTGGAAGCCTGACTGACATTAGTGAGTTTGAGTTCTGCTTAAGCAAGACGGTGCAAAAGGGAGAAGAAAGAAGGGTATCCAGTTAAAAAGGCATATGAAAAATGCAGCAGAGGGTGGGAACAGGAAAACACAAAGATTATGAACATGGAGCCCAGGGATTGGGCTGTGATGGGGTAAGAAGAGGAGTTGAATAAACTCGGTTGAAATACTAGAGCACAATATCATACACAGGACTCCCACTTTTGACAGCTTTGCTCGTCTCTCTCTAACTCACAGCACAGAATTCCTATTACTCAGAAACACTGTTCTGAGAGGTGCATCTCTTGTGGGTGCATGAAAGGGGATCCATACATTAAACTGCGGAGAAAAAATATTTGCCATTTCAGTCTGGTCTTGTGAAGCCAAAACAATTTCACGAGGGCTACCAAAAACTTTAGACTACACAAGATTCACTCACTCCTAGTGTAGATTCTGTAGTCACTGCCAGTTATTGGCAGTGTAGGGAGAGAATGGCTCATGCCTATTAATTAACATTGACCAGATTTGATGGCCTCCTCTGCATGACACTGGTTAAACTCCCATTAATATTTTTCTTATAGTTCTGGACACCTTAATACCAGCAATATGTAGGGCATATGGCTGGGATGATTTAGTTAGGGATTAGTCCTGCTTTGAGCAGGGGGTTGGACTAGATGACCTCCTGAGGTCCCTTCCAACCCTGATATTCTATGATTCTAGAAACTGAGGGAATACGCAGAAGAGCAGCACAAATAAATCCTGGGGTTAGAGAAACTAACTGTATTAGGAGTCAGGCGTTCTTGGCTCTCAGTGCCATGTTGTAGGCAACAGGGCACATGGCTTCCTGAGAGAAGGGATGTGACTAGGACTAATAGATCTCATAATGGGACACTTCTGAGGAATATAAGGACTAATACCATACAGTAGCAGACTGTGGAGCAGTCTACCAAGGGAAGGGGTGAATGTCCCAGGCCTTGGAACATTTACACGCCACTGGAGGAGCACTGGAGGATAGACTAGAGGGAATACTGAAACTCTGGACAGAGGGGCTGGGTGGAGAAGATGGGACTCTTGTTAACTCTTTAAAACGGGGAAGGGACTGAGAAGCTCATAGAGGGGTCGCCCCCAGATAAACCACCTTTCTGTTTAGAAAGGTCTTTGTCCACTAGGTCTGCAAAGTGCACTATCCTGTAGAGTTAAAGACAATACCTTGAGGATTCAATGTCTCTGAAGACTCAGGGCCACCTAGATTCCTGGATCTATTCTCCACGGTTACAGACACTGAAAAGAAACAAGAACTTTAAGACTCTCTTTATATCGATTTCTTCTTGGCCTTTTGTCAGAATTAGGAGGGTGTCCCTCATCCCCCAGGATGTTTGCGTCACCCACCACAATCACATTGACAGAATTCACATGAAATGCAGAGATAAAGGAAATGTGAATGGGCTTCAGTAAACTGTGTGACAGACAGCAGGGAAAGTGGGAGATGGTGTTGCACACTGCAGGATAAAAGCAGGACTTGCACAGAGACATGATCTGGCCGTGTTTTATTCCAAGATAAAGGGGAAACGTGGCTTTTGTGCCCAGGAATGAAGCTCCTGCAATGAAACCAACTTGATTCATACATTCTACTCTATGGTCATCCTAGCTACTTGGAAGGAATCTGTATGACATGGAGACCACCTAAACACTGGCCCCTTTTTCCATTCAATGTCTCTTACACTCTAGTCCTGTCTCAGTCTACATTACAGACATCACCCCTTAGGGTTCATTCAGCTGCTATGTTACCTTTCCCTTAACTAGTAAGAAGCAGACTAGACTGATCAACCCTGACTCCTCGGGTTCATTAACAGCAGGCAGTTACAACCCCTGTTTCTCCATTTCAATAGGCCCAGGTGCTGTGGGATGTTAATATGGCATTTGCTGCACTGAAGACTCCTTTTGTGTCCCCTTTCACACACCAGACCAAGTGCAAACCATGGAAACTGGAAACATTTGCTTCTGCTGGTGGTGACTTTAGGCTGGGTGCACTCCAGGCATCTTGGGATGCACTTCACACCAAATTCAGCGAAGGTGCTAAGGACTTAACTAGGATTTCAGAGTGGTAGTGGAATCTCACATTCCCCCCTTTGTCACCTTAGGTGGGGTCTGGGCCACAACCTGCAAACCTTTACTATGTATGCAGTCCCACTGAAACGTGCAGTCCCCTCACCTGACAACTTGAATGTTCTAAGAGCCATGGCCTCTAAGAACATCCATCTAGCTTTTGTTTCATTCACAGAATCTTTTTTGGTCAAACTGTACCAATAGCTGCCTGAAAGCTGCCCCAATAGCTGCCTGAAAGCACTGATTAATTTATGTCAAGGAATAAAAGTTACAAACATGCCAATCTGAAACTCTTGACATAAAATTAATCCATCAGAATGAATATCTAGCAGCTCACCTCACAGCATCCAACAGAACTGACAATCAGCTAAACTCCCAGAGAGCTCACAAGTCCCGTCTGCACCCCAGCCTTCACCAGACTCCTCCCCCTGCAAAACAGCTATAAGTTACCCATCCTGCCCTGGACCCCACATAACCCCTGCACAATGACCAGCAAGGGACCCTACAGAGCTGCACTGTTTGTTGCACTGGAGATGCATATGCCTGTGCCAGGCTCCCTCCTGCAGTGGGACTGCACCACTTCCAGAACCAGGGAACCCCTGTGGCCTAGACACAATGGCATCATTTGCTACTAAATAAGAATCTAGTTGGAAACGGGTCCCCATTCATTTTGTGAGAATTGCATTATTACTGTAAAGAAATGTTTAAAAAAATAACAATGAATGATACCACTTACTATCTCCTGAGTATTGCAAATGTTGCTGTAAATCAGGATATATCCTTTGCAAACTCTCCAGAAATTGCATACAGGTCAATCCCCCCTTCCTTGGAATCAGAATCAGCAGTTTTCTCATTTTGTTTCTTGTATCATCTTCTTTGTTGACTCCATCGTACTCCTGCATTGTGATGACTGACTGGCAGAGTAACTCATCCAAAACATTGTCAGCATCATTTTGAAGTAAGTTGACCAGTTTATTCCGTTCCCTTTGTATCATCTCCAAGTACTTTTCAGCAGCAATTGCTGTTACGGAGTCACATGGTCTGGAATAGTAATTTTTTTTATACATTAACTATACCTCAGGATCAAGAAATAGACATTTGAAACAACTATCGTTAGATTGGATTTAACATAATATTTTGCAGAAAAAATGGTTACCTACCTTTTTGTAACTGTTGTTCTTCAAGACATGTTGCTCATGTTCATTCCATCCTAGGTGTGCATGTTCCCACGTGTGTGGTCGTCAGAGATTTTGCCTTACATTATCAATAGGGTCGGCAGTGGCACCCCTTGAGTGCCGTGCTCATGCATCGGTATATCAGGCACCACTGACCTCTCAGTTCCTTCTTGCCGGTAACTCTGACAGAAGGGCAGGTAATGGAATGGATGTGAGCAACACATCTTGAAGAACAACCATTATGGAAGGTAGGGAACCGTTTTTTCTTCTTCGAGTGCTTGCTCGTGTTGATTCCATTCTGGGTGACTCACCAGCAGTGTCTTTGGAGGTGGGCTCAGCGTTCACAGTCATGCAGCTTGCAGCACTGCTCTGCCAAAACCAGTGCCATCTCAAGCCTGCTGGGTAATGCATAATGAGATGTGAACGTGTGGACAGACAACCAGGTAGCGGCCCTACAGATATCTTGGATTGGTACGCCCTAGTCGAGTGTGCCATCACGATTGCCAGCGGAGGCACTTTTGCCAGCTCAGAGCAGTAGTGGATGCAGGCAGTGATCCAGGATGAAATCCTTTGAGCAGACACTGGGCGACCTTTCATTCTGTCTGCCACCGCAACGAGCAACTGTGTCAACTTACAGAATGGCTTTGTCCTATCTATGTAAAAGGCCAGCACGCTCCTAATGTCCAGGACATGCAACCTGCATTCCTCATCTGATGCATGAGACTTTGCAAAGAAGACAGGTAAGTATATGTCCTGGCCAGTATGAAACTGGAAAATTACCTTGGGCAGAAATGCTGGGTGTGGCCACAGCTGGTCCTTATCCTACTAGAATACCATATAGGGCAGTTCTGAAGTAAGTGCCCTGATCTTGGACATCCTGTGGGCTGATGCTATCACAACAAGGAACGAAAACTTCCAGGAGAGAAGTAGGAGAGAGCAAGAAGCCAGAGGCTCAAAGGGGAGGCCCCACAGCCTCAACAGCATAAGATTCAGGTCCTAGGGAAAGGCAGGGTCCCAGATTTGTGGGTAGAGATACTACATGCCATGCCATCATGTTGTGAACAAAGACTAACCTGCCTTGAAGTGGATGGTGGAAAGCCAAACTAGTGGCCAGGTGGACCTTGATCAATTACAGGGACAAAGCTTGGAGCTTTGCAGAAGATAATCCACAATCTCCTGCAGCAAGCCCTGCCCTGCCCAGATATGCCATCCGAGGCCCTGCCTGTGAGCCTTTTCCACTTGGCCAGGTAAGTCACTCTGGTAAAGTCTTTTCTACTACCCATCAAGACCTGCTGAACTCAGGTTAAGTGTAGGACTGCCAGGTTTGGGTGCAGAAGACTGCCATAGGGCAAAGTCCTCAATGGGACTCTAACTTCTAACACCTACTAAACATTAACTACTTATAAACAAACTATTTACAATGCCCTAAGGCTTGAAGTCAGAAGAGACGAAACCACTAGACCTTGCTAGGCAAAGGAAAGGCGCTCCAACTAATCACCATGGGCAGTAAGAAAGAACTGAGAGGGCCTAGGGCCAGCAGCGCCTGATATACGACGCTTTAGTGTGGCACTCAAGGAATCACCACTGCCGATGCTACAGATACCGCTAAGGCAAAAATCTCTCATGACCGCACACATGGGCACACCTAGAAGGAAATCAACATGAGCAAGCACTGGAAGAAGAACAAGCCTTCTTCAGTAGAGACTAATCAGCAAAGTTAAACAGTTGCAGAGAGACAACACCTGTTTACAAGTATTTCCTCTGCTACCTGGAATGATAAGCTCAGTTTACTAGAAGGGGGTGAAACATGGCCATTATAGATCCCAGCAGCTCATGCAAAGTTTCTATTCAGCATCAATGTATGAATGTACGTAACTTTTTCTCCTTTTATCATCTTCACTAAAATCAGCAATAACCATCAGGAGCCACTTGTTTGCCATTCATGGTGAACATTACCTCAGCTCTTGGTAGTGTCCACCTCTAGAAAGGCTAACAAACCTTTTGCCAGGTCTCCTTTCACTTACACCTTCATGAAACAGAAATGACTCAACTGGAGCCAGTGGGAGTCAACCCATGTAAAGCTAGTGTAAGGGAAATTGGAACCATCGTTTTCAGCCCATGCTGAGCCAGTATTTTCCTCTTGTATGTATAACAACAGTTAGGACATCATGGCAATGACCCTGGAGTGCCAGCTGAGGAGACACTTTCATTGTAAGATCATTATTTTCAGAAAATTTACCCTCTGGTTGATGATGCCTGCGAATCAGCACCAGTGCCATCTCCGACAGGTTCCTCAGCTGTGCGGCTCAGCGATGCTGCGTTACCAGCTGGTGCTGACACTGCATGATAGATCAGAACAAAACGCTCAGTGAGATCTTGCTGGGATCATAAGGACCATTGTCTAGGCTGTTCAAAGCAAGAATGAATCCTGCTAGGTGGCTGACAAATCTACTGTGACAGACTGACAAAATCTTGAATGAATTTTATTAAATGAGGTTAAACTTTACTGAGCTAAATTTATCATGGTTAGGAGCCATTGAATTAAAATGCAATGTATGTGTTGTTATATGTACCTTCTCTAGGAGACTGACTAAAGCAAACTCTGGGAAGGGTTAGGAATTCCAAAGGACTTTTTTGTGACAATACACTTGAAATGGAGTTCCTAGGAAGTACCTGGGGAATGTAAATGAACCACTTCAAACCAGCCTTTTGAAGATAGGCCCTGGGGAGAGAGACCTATTGTGTACTATAAAGGGTGAACTGAGCATGCCGCGGAGTGTGCTTGTTTTGAGCTGAAGCTGTAATGAAGTTTTAGCCACATGGAATCCCCTAGGATGGGGGCTTGAAGGACTGCTCCTGCCAGAACCCATGTTAGGATTGGAGGGTTCATGGTAAGCTTATTAGCATGTGTGTAGGTGCTTTTATTGTTTTTAATATCTGTAATGCTTCTTGCCTTAAGAATAAAGTAGGTTTGCTTAGATAGACCTACGTGGTCCTTCTAACTGTTGCATTTTTCCCCACAGTGGTCCAGGTAAACTATGCCAGCTCAGGCTCTGAACCACTGAACACTAAAGCAAATGCTTCATTTTAAATGTTGCCATAATCCTACTGAATTTAAGATTTCCTCACAACCACCCAGAGCTGTGCTTTGGAATCCAGAAAAACCAGAGCCACAGCCCCTTGATTGGTGGGAGGATCCCAAAATAGTTTACAGCTGGAGGGGATGATGCTACCTGCACATAGTGGTGCTGATGCAGATGAGTTGGCTGCTGAATCATCACTCACAACATTGAGGGCTTGTGTACACTATTATTGACGGGCAGCGATTGATCCAGCAGGGGTCGATTTATCGTGTCTAGCATAGACACGATAAATCGACCGCTGAGCGCTCTCCTCTCAACTCCGGTACTGCACCAGAACGAGGAGCACAAGTGGAGTCAACAGGAGAGCGTCAGTCGTCAACTTACCACAGTGAAGACACCGCAGTAAGTAGATCTAAGTACGTTGACTTCAGCTACGCTATTCACGTAGCTGAAGTTGCGTATCTTAGATTGACCCCGCACGGTAGTGTAGACAAGCCCTCTGACTCCACATGGATCTTACTCTTCATGTGGGGCCAGAAAGGCTCAAGGAGGTGCTCACTTGAACTTCATGGAGGGCAGGGAGGCAACTATATGAGCTCACCAGTTTTGCAGGCTGATGGCTCCTTCAGAGGGCCAGCTTGGAGGGGTTATGGAAACCAGAGCTAAACACTGTGTGCTGTAAAACCATTTGGGATGGGCTCTGGTTCCAGGGACACGTGGTGTGACTGCTCCCAAATCCCTACATTCCTAGATCAGACTCTCCAAAGACAGTGAACAACAGATTTGATTTGTGTGTATTCAAACCAGAAACCTGACGCTGAGAGGTACACCCATCCAATAAGGGAACACATGTACCACATGACCTATGTATGTCAGCAAAGCAGATATTAAACAGTCACAGCAAACTACCTTAGAATACGTGTAGGTAATCATTTGAATAAGTAAATAATTTTAGCAAAAACACTGTGTTTATGGAGAATGGGCAAACAGAAAAAGAAACAAAATTCACTGAATCTGTAATTCATTACGGGTTATTAGCCAGCACTAAGTGCTTGAGGTCATAGCGAAAAGTCTGACAGTGGGAAAAGGGATGGGGGATGAACAAGATGGAATTTAACAGGACTGTCTCAACTTCTGTGAGTTTACTGGATACACTTTTAAAACTTTTATCACTTCAGTGTGTCTATGGTGCCAGACTATGATGGGTTTAGGAAGGTTCTGTCTTCAGAGAAGACTTTCTTCACTAGCTCAGCAAGGGCATGATGACTGTGTAACATGGAGACCAGGAGAAACAGTGACAGATAAGAGGCTAAACAGGACACTACCTGCAGCAATTCCTTTCATGGAGGACGATGGGTCTTCGTGACTCTCGGGCCCCTTCTCTGGGAACACAGGGCCATCTCGATTCTCTGGCCTATTTTCCATATTTCAAGATCTTGGAAAGAAAACCAGATAAAAACCTATTTGGGTCCATGAAGATTCTCATGATCATAGAATCATAGAATATTAGGGTTGGAAGAGACCTCAGGAGGTCATCTAGTCCCACCCCCTGTTCAAAGCAGGACGAACACCAACTAAATCATCCCAGCCAGGGGCCTTAAAACCCTCTAAGGATGGAGATTCCACCACCTCCCTAGGTAACCCATTCCAGTGATTCACCACCCTCCCAGTGAAAAGATGTTCTTGTGTCCTTAGATATGATCCCATCATCCCTTCCTTCCCCCATTCAAAGCATGCACCAGGAATCCAAACACCAGCACACTGGACTTGCCCAACTTCATGGAAAATCTGATCCCCAAACTTAATACAGAATTTCTAGTTTAGGAGCTGTAGAAACCCACAAATCCTGCTAATGCCCCAGAAGCCCCATGGCTGCATCTGTCCAGTGGGGTAAGGACACTCACTGTGGCAAAGGGAGAAAGATCTGCCAGATCCAGACAAGTCTCAGAGCATCCCCCTATGGATCTTAGCCCTGGCGGGGAAGCTGATGGAGCGGGAGTGTGTCCTGCCAGGCCCTGCCCTGACCCTGAATGGAGACAGAGCACAGAGTTCTGAGGCACTGAGGTACCTTGGGGAAAGAGAACAAACTCCACAACCCCAAGCACTGGGGAGAGGAAAATGAGGGTAAGTGGCATTGCAGGGTTGGAAGTTGAGACTGGATGTATTTCTAGGAGATACACTCTGGCTCAGAAGGAAGTTCTGGGTGTGATGCTGGAATCACTGGGTGGGTTCTTTGGCCTGGGTTATGTGGGAGGTCAGACTAGATGATCAGAACAATCCCTTCTGGTCTTACTATTTATTAATCTATTGGGGGTGGGATTCGACACCTGGTGAAATGCACGCTGGCTCCTCATTGTTCCAATTTAAATCAGATTTCCAAATACACCGCTACCTCGATATAACACGACCCGATATAACACAAATTCGGATATAATGCGGTAAAGCAGTGCTCCAGGGGCGGGGGGGGCTGCGCACTCCAGTGGATCAAAGCAAGTTCAATATAATGCAGTTTCACCTATAACACGGTAAGATTTTTGGCTTCCGAGGACAGTGTTATATCGAGGTAGAGGTGTAGTATTCATTTGGTTACCAGGTTCTGGAATTGGCTGTATCCCTTGGTGAGGTTCGATGCTCACTGCTTTGGGGGTTAGAAGAGATTCAGACACCCGTTCTTCAAAATGGAGTAACTGGGAAGTTGAGATTCATGGCAGGATAAGAAATACAATCAGTGCATTGGACAAAATCTGCATCTTACTTATTGGCCATTGGAACTGGTGATACTAAGGGTGTGTGTACACACCTGTTGTGCATAGACAGACACATGCTGTTCAAACTAGCACACTAAAAATAGCGGTGTTGCCACAGCATCACAGGCAGCAGCTTGGTTAGCTGCCTGAGGATATGCACAGGGGCTCAGACAGGTTTGTACTCAGACAGCTAGTCTGAACTGTCGAATGTGCCCCCTCCCCCCCTCCGCCACCCCACTGTTATTTTTAGGTGCTAGTTTGAGCAAAACTAACACATGGATGATTAGGGGTCTGTAAAACATAACCTATGAGGAAAGATTGAAAAAATTGGGTTTGTTTAGTCTGGAAAAGAGGGGACATAACCATTTACAAATACCTAAAAGGTTGTTACAAGGAGGAGGGAGAAAAATTGTTCTCCTTAACTTCTGATGATAGGACAAAAAGCAATGGACTTAAATTGCAGCAAGGAAGGTTTAGGTTGGATATTAGGAAAAGCTTCTTAACTGTCAGGGTGGTTAGGAACTGGAATAAATTGCCTAGGGAGGTTGTGGAATCTCCATCATTGGAGATTTTTAAGAGCAGGTTAGACAAACACCTGTCAGGGATGGTCTAGATGGTGCTGGTCCTGCTGTGGGTCGAGGGTACTGGACTTCATGACCTTTTGAGGTCCCTTCCAGTCCTGTGATTCTATGTACATCTGCCCCAGCTGGGAATTATACCTCCCAGCTGCTGTGTAGATGTACCCCAAGACTAACAGAGAGTAACATGGTCCGGGAGGGCCCAGGTTGCTTTTAACTTTCCATCTCTGTACATTTCAGCCATTGATCATAAGAATTTTCTGTATTATTAACAATTTAAAACATGCTTGTAAATTGTTTGTGGATGCACCAATAGGTAGCAATCAGCATTCATTGATATCCACTTATTAGTGCCCCAATCCTTCAAAGACTTACAGCAATGCTTAACTTTACTCCGTTCAATGTGACTACTTGCTTGTTAAGATTTTGTACATGTTTCTAGGATCAAGTCCTTGAAATCAAATCTTTGCAGTCTAGGTAATGAAATGAGCATTGAAAGCAATTCACAAACCTGCTGAGTCAAGGAAGACATAGGAATAGGAAATACTGTGTCACTGGAGTCTTTGTAATCTGTCTACAGAAATAAACTATAAAGACATCCCTGAGCCCACGGTCCTTTCTGTACACAGTAACCCCTATGTCTTTGTGGCGTCAGAAAACTTTAAGAAAGTATTTCACTCACATAATAATGTATTGTATAAAACTACAGAAGGTCACCAAAGTGCTTGGGATGCCAAACATTTAAAACACTTATGTTAATATGTGAATGAAACAGATAGAAATCAGACACCGTATGAAAATGAATCAATATTGTTCAGATTCTGAGCACCTTACTTTGCTCTTACTCAGTTTTCAATGGTCTTGATTCAGTTTTATTCCACTGAACCCCAAGGGAGTTTCACTGAGAAAAGCTCCCCAGGACTGACCCAGAGGTTTTTGTTCCAAGAAATTGTTCAGTTTTCTTGTAAGAAAGAATGTCACCTACCTCCTGTTCTCCAGCAGAATCAACAGCAAACCCAGCTCCCCATGAAGTCCCACTGCCCTGTGTTGACCTCATGCTGTATAAATAGCCAATTGGAATCTGAAAGTAAAATGTTTTTGCGGGGCTGGCTCTCTGCCTTCTGGTTACTGAAACTCATACACCATTAGAAGAAATGTAGCCACCTGAACTCACAGAAGTTCAGTATCCTCCCTCTCTCAGCTGACACTTGGCCCAATCTCCTACCCCGCATGTATGTCCAGTGTGATGTGGGGTTGCGGGGAGGAGGGCAGATGAAACTGGAAGTCTTGGAATTCAAGTTCAGGTGACAGCTAAATTTACCTCACAGCTGCCCTCCAGTAACTGAGGGCAGAATTGAGCTTGCAAAGCTCATTGCAGTGTCAGGCACCACTTGCTGTTGTGTTGGGTGTTAACAGGACTGGCTGTGAGTCACCGGCAGAACAGTGAGAGAGAGGCCAACCCAGCTGAATTGTGAGGGGGTTCCAATGGCTCCCAGACTGCACCCTGGGATGACAATCTGTCACAAAATGGTTCAAAAAATATGGGAGGTTGTTATGGGGAAATTAATGCACCAGTTACATAGCCAGCAAAAGCATCATGGCTACAATAATCCAGAATCCCAAAGGACCTTCAAACGAAGGTATAAGATCTTTCCTTCAGGATTGCAGATGGTTGTAACTATGATGCTCTGTGCATGACTATGGCCGTAGCTGTCATTTGTGTGGCCATGTCTGCCACATCGGAGGATGCCTGTAACATTGTCCTGGCCACAAGTTGTCCTTTGTTAAGAATGGCCTTACATTGGTCCTTCCTTTCCTCGGAGTTGCCACTAAAGAAATCGTTTAATTTAGGATAAAGCAACAGAGGGTCCTGTGGCACCTTTGAGACTAACAGAAGTATTGGGAGCATAAGCTTTCGTGGGTAAGAACCTCACTTCTTCAGATGCAAGTGATGACTTGCATCTGAAGAAGTGAGGTTCTTACCCACGAAAGCTTATGCTCCCAATACTTCTGTTAGTCTCAAAGGTGCCACAGGACCCTCTGTTGCTTTTTACAGATTCAGACTAACACGGCTACCCCTCTGATAATTTAGGATAGTTATCATAATCATATTTTACTAGGAGCGCAGCCTAGTTAACTGTGCAGAATTGTAAAGTTGCAGAAGAGTGGGTTGTATGACTGAATAAACATAATCTCTTCTAGTCCTTTTCTTGGGAGCAGGGGTGGACCTGTGCTGGGGTTGCTTCCCTCATTGGTTGGCCACATCTACCACTAGGGAGTTAGGTTGGGGAGGGGGGGTGAAAAGGGAAAGTCAAGTTCCTTGTTGGGCACATAATATTTCTGGTCAGCTCTCTTACACATCGTGGGGGGATGGTGACTGGTGTTTGCCATACTGATTCTGCCGGTTCCATCAACACATTGTTGACAGGTAGTGCTATCTTCGATGTGGAAGATGTGTGTAAAATCTTTAGGAGTTGATATTGGGTCTTGGTCACTTCCTCAAGTGGGAGGTTTTTGGCTTTGTGCCACTCATCAGAACAAGTCCTGGAATTGTTTAAAGTCATCTGCAGCCATAGGAGGTGGAGGCATTACAGTCTTGTCCAGCAATGATTCTGAGTTATGAGCAGGTGAAATGTCCTGCTCTGTGTCCTCGTCTCTGTAGTATTCCGTTTTCCCAGGGGCATCTGATGGCTCCCGTAAGAAGGCTGTTGTGGAACATATGGATCTTTGAGGAGTGGGAGGTCTGTTATAATGAGTCCTGTAGGCCACCCACGGGTCCCATTGTGGCCATTTCATACAGAATGCCATGAGCAGCACATCCATGGGTGTCTGAACCAGGAATCTATGTCTCGGGCAAGCTTTTCCTTGGATCTCATATGTCCCAACATTGGCCCGGTTCTGGTCAGTGAGGAGTGGTGTGATAAAAAGATGCACTCCTCTAGGTTGTCCTCCTCACCGCGGATAATGGTGGATCAATGGGGGAGTCTGTTTGCTCCAGTGCTGTCTGCACCGAGGAGCCATCAGTACTAAATAATGCTGAGCCTGGAGTGGAAGATACGGCCATGTCTGCCTGGTGTGTGAAATGGCATAGTGCCAAAGTTTTTGATGCCATGCCCTTGGGTGCCAGTGTTTTGGATTGTACCGTAATCAATGCCAATTGTTTACGTGGGGCCTTGGTCAGTGCCGGTGGTGACGTTTTTGACCTCTCCATCAGTGCTGATACTGTTATTGGTGCGGGCAGAGTCGGCATCACAAATGGTGACGGCTGCGGCACCAACTCTTTCAGCATTTTTGTCGGTGCTGTAGAGGAGGAGGCTGACTTATGTTTGCTACTCGATTCCTTTCCTTTGCCGGGAGAGGTCCCGGTGCAGATGGTGCCGGAGGTTCCCAGTGCCTCCAAACTGCTCAACCTCGATGTGGTTGGCACAGAGTTTAGCAACCTTGCAGGAGACTGTTTCTTTTTCAACAGTTCTCTCTGCAGGGAGGATCTCTCTCTTCATTTTCTTGGAGGAGTGAGTACTTGCCATGTCCAATGATGACACGCCCAGAGAGTCCCCGGTTGAGCGATTCTGTTGTACAGGGTCAGAAGCTGGCCAGAGGGATTTCTCCATGAGAATAAATTTTAGGAAGAAAGCTCTATCTCGCCTGGCTCTAGCTTTGAGGTTGCTGCAGTGAGTGCACCAATCCAATGAAGTCACTATCTGTGAGGGTACTATAAACACAGTGCTCAGAAGATGGGGACTGTGTGAATAAATGGAGGCCAGCCACATCTGCAGGGGCCTGAGGTGCAGCCTCGTGTGTTGTATTAGATATGTTCATGAAGCCCAGGAGCCTCATGCAGCTTCGGGATCTTGTGATTGGGTGAATCTTGAGGTCTGTCATGAGAGATTGACCAGATTGGAATCTCGACTCTGGAAGGAATGTTCTGACCTGGGTTGAATCCAAAACTACTCCCAGAGATGACCTGTACCTGCCAATAGTGGAAGGGCAGAGTGAGGGCAGTGGCTTCAGCAGATGTTTTTGAGCATGCTCGGTCTGTGTGAGCATGCTCGGTACAAGCCAAGCAGCAAATCTGGGAGGGCACATGACCCTGCATGCCCCCCACCCACATACACACATTGCTTCTGAGAGAGAGAGAGAGAGAGAGGGAGGGAGGCGGAGGGGGGAAGGAGCCAGGACAGGGAAGGACCCTTTCCCCATTTACAACAATTTAATTGCCTTCATTTCACTACAGTCTTGGGCCAGCTCTACACTACACTTGCTTCTGTATAAACTACATCCCACAGGGGTGTGAAAAATCCACACCCCTGAGCAACGTAGTTATACCAACTTTAATGCCCCACTCCCATGTAGACAATGCTATGTCGGCAGGAGAGCTTCTCCCGACAACATAGCTACCACCTCTCACAGAGGTGGGGTTACTAAGCGGACAGAAGAGCTCTCTCCCATCAGCTTAAAGCATCTTCATCAGAAGCACTACAGCGGCACAGGTGCATCGGTACATCTGAGCCCAGATAGTGTTTGTAGTGTAACCCTGACCTTAATCAGTGCCAGGGACTTTCCCTGATCTCCACCAGCAACTGTGATTCCCAGAAATCATCTTGGAGAGACTAAAATAAAAAGTGAGAGTACAGTGTCAGTGGTGCCCACAGTCAAACAAGTCAGTGGCAGAACCAGGAATAGGACCAAGGAATCTGAACTCCTAGATATCCATTGGCTAACAACTAGACCCCACTTCTCTCCCAGAGCCAAAAATAGAACCCAGGAATCATGACTCCCATTCTCCACCACTGTTCTAAATTCCCTCTCAAAGCTGGGAATAGGACCCACCAGGCCGAACTCCCAGCCAACCTGCTCTAACCACGAGACCCCACTCCTTTCCCGGAGTCAGGAATAGAACCAGAAGTTCTAACTCCTACTTCCTCCTGCTGTAGTCACTAGGTATTACTTCCCTCCCAGAACTGGAAATAAAACCCATGAGTCCTGACTCTCAGTCAACACTGCTCTAACCACTAGACTCCACTCCCCAAGAGTCCCATCCCTGCCCCTGTTCTAATCCGTTAGACAAAGTGAGAAATGTAAGCAATCTAAGTAGAAAAAGGCTGAGTGAATTCTGCGCAGTACATCACATCATCATATCACTATAAGTTTGCAGAAGAAAAGCTGCCACCTCCTCTAATGAGAATCATCACCATCTAAATATGTAGTGAGCAACTTAAGGCACAATTACAAGTGAATCTCTGAGCAAGCTGGTACTTTAAATAGCATAAGTGACCTGGGGACAGGCTATGTGGAATAGGAATGACTTGACTGGATCTAGTCTGGGTGAATACATAAGAAACACACTCTTGTATTCCAGGTGAACATGGAAAAAACAAGAATAATGATTTTCCAGGTAAAGTCCCAAAACAATCAAAACAGAGTAACATCATATTAGAAAGACATGGAGCTTGAATATACCCTGCATTATACATATAGGATCTCAAAATAAACACATCAGGAAGTTTCAGATTGTCTATCAAAACAATTCAAGAGAAAGCTCTACCGGATTTCTACTCCATAAATAAAATATAAATAGATACAGCTCCCCGATAAAACTACTGCTAAAACTATTTGAGAGCAACATCCAACCCATTCTACTACATGGGAGTGAAATCTGGGCCCCAAATTTAAGAACTGATTGCATTGACTACAATAAAACCCTAACAGAAATCCTCCACCGGCAATTTTATGCATGGGAATGTCAACGCCACCAGCTGCGGAGCAGAACTGAGCCAATTCTCTGTTAAATCAACAGTCAGAAAAGAATGACCAACACTAAGATGTGCTCAAAATGCTACACCAGCATCTAAAACACCGACACATCAGTCACTGGAAAAACAAATACCAAATAGCAACAAGCTGGACTGCTACAGAACCCTGCAGAGAGTGGTTACCCGAGCAGCTACCTCACTACAGTGACATGTGGCAGATTGTCTCCAATTACAGAATCAGTCACCACAAACTAGAGGTGAGAGTTAGGAGGCATAAAGCAGTCTAAATCCAGACTGTGCATCCAGTGTGACAGAGGAGAGAGACTGAGATAGGAGACACTTAGATAAAACACTATAACAAGTTTATTAACTAGAGAGAGATTTTATGTGTGTACAAGTAATGAGGCAGAAAAGTCAGAAATGGTTATAAGAAAAATAAACATAAGACACATCTACTAATACCTAACTTGACAAACTATATCAGATTCAAACAAAGTTTCTCACCCTGTGCTTCCAGCCATCTTCCTGACCAAACCCTGTAGGTCAAGACCCCCCTCCGACCCCCACCCCCAGAGTCCACCAAATGCTTTCTTTGTCACTTTGGGAGCAGTGAATGCAATAGGCGGGAAGAGAGAGAAGGGTGCTTGGGGTGTTTGTCCCTCCTTTTTATAGTTTGTCCCCCTCTTGAAAACCATTTCCAGCTGGGCACTAGGAGACAAAGAGTCTATAGGGAAGGATGTTCCCTGCTGGCTTTTTCTCATCTGTTTGAGCTTTCGTTGCCTCCCTTCCTGCTTAATGACTCTGTTTACTGCTTAAATGCAAATTAAGCAGAGCACTCGTGCCTTTGTTTAAGACCTCAGTTTGGGCAGGGCTGTGGGTGTATGGAACATGTGTTAAGAACATCATAGAGGGAAATCTTGTAACTTCACATACAATGTTGGCAGACATATTTTATCAGGACACTATTGACCAGCAAATGATACCTTACAAGACAGGCCTTGTCTGAAAATTATTATAATGGTGTATAGTATCTACACTACTAAGTTAGATCACCATAAGAACCTAAAGAGCTCGATCTTTTTAGCTTATCAAAAAGAAGATTGAGAGGTGACTCGATTACCCAGGGGAGTATTCTGTCACACATTGAGATCTGTGTTTGTATTAACAAAAGCAAGGTTGAAGAAGAGCACCTTGCACATGGAGTGGTAGGTGTTGAGGTTATTGTTCGTTCTTAATTCCTCTGGGAGTTTGTTCCGCAGTCTGGGACAGGCCTCTAAGAAAGCTCTGTCTCTAGCTCAGATGCATACAGAGTTTCAGGCCAGAAGGGACCGTTAGATCATCAAGTCTGACCTCCTGATAAGCTAAAAAGATTGAGCTCTTTAGGTTCTTGTGGTAATCTAACTTAGTAGTGCAGATCAGGCCTAAGGCATTTTCTCCAGCTCTCAAATCTGGCTTTCCACATCCTCTCCCGTTTTTCAATGTCCTTTTTAAACCATAGACATGAGAACTGGATGTAGCCTTCCAGTATTAATCTCACCAATGCTTTATACAGAAGTAAAATTGGCTCCCCCTCCCACTCATACTCCTCTGTTTATATGTCCAGGGACTGCACTAGCCCTTTTGGTCACAGCATCACACTGGGAACTCATGTTGAGTTGTTTGTCCACTATGACACCTGAATCCTTTTCAGATTCTCTGCTTTCCAGGAAAATCAATGGGACTTAGGCTCCTATGGCCCAGATCCACAAAGGGACTTAGGAGCCTAAATCTCAAGTCTAGGCACCACTGCAACCCACAACACTCCAGCTCAGATGCTGCCTAACCCTGTAATTGCCTAAACTCACTCAGCACCGAACTCTTCCCTGTAAAAATTCCTTTAGCAGCTATATTTCCACCTGTGGGCATGAGCACTGCAGCCTCCTTCCAGGCACTGGAGGCCTCTCTCTGGCATAAATCCCAGTGCAATCCACAAACCAGGGGGAAATTGCTATTTGCCCACCTAACTTCCTTGCAGGCCCAATCTGGTAAATGTGCTCTGAACAGGCCTTTACTAGAGCAGGCCTCATTCAAAATCCAGCTGGGGGGATGTGGTAGAGTCCATCTTATAATTTTTAGTGCAGTAATTAGAGAATTCACCTGGGATGTGGGAGATCCAGCTTCAATTCCCCACTCTGCCTGATGGGGAGAAAGGATTTGAACAGGGGCCTCCCACACCTCTCAGGAGAGTGCACTAACCGCTGGATGAAGCCACTCCAGTAAACTCAGTTCATCTGAATGTCACTGGTTTGGGGTCAGCGGGCACCGATGTGGCCCACCAGTGACAAGTTCCTCTGCTATCCCAGCATCCTCTCTGTTAGCACATCCCCTGTTTCCTCCAGGGGAAGAACAAAGCCATTTGAACCTGCAAACATGTCTTCCTTTCCATTCCAGCCTTGTTCTATCAGGCTGACATGGCAATGAATGTTGTGGTACATACCTACCCTGAGTTCAAACCCTATCCATTTCACCTTGGCTCATCACTAGGTCGGACACAAATAGAGCCTGTAACTGCGCCAAGTGTCACTTGAGAGGGGAATGATGTTACATTTTTCTGGCCTGTGAGTTCTTCTCTTACAGTGATTTCATGTAAACCCAAAAAAAGCTGGCCAATTCAGCTCTCCAAAATCACCTCTTTAAGTCTTATCTTATCCCTTATATAAAACCGAGCAGACACCTTAGCAATAGACAGGATCTCCCTAGACTGGGACAGAGAGTGGAAGGTAAGTGCCATTTTGTAGTAAAGTAAAATCTGGAAACTTCTTAGAATACATATGTCTGGGCCAATCCTGAGCACCTTACTTTTACTCAGCCCTTACTTAGACTTCAGCTGGAAGTTTGCCTGGGGTAAGGCGTGAGTTAATAAAGATGGGATGTTGGCACCAAGTCAGATAAGGATTTGCATGACTTTAATGGACATGTCAATGATAAATATGCAAGGAGGAGATATTTCACTCTACTCAGAAATGGGATTGCTGCTAATCTAACCCCTGCCTTTCATATTTACCTCCCCAGGGGTCAAAATATTAGAGCAAAGAATCCTGGTAATGACCACAATAGACATGCTGGTATCTAACTGGCAAAACAGCTAACCCCTCATTTCCTGCCCTGGGACGGAAAAGACGGGTACAAGGAGCAGCTTGGAAACAGTGAGCCGGGAAGGTGTGAATGAGCCAGAGCTGCAGTTCAGTTTTGGCAGCATTATTGGAGTTGGCCCTGTCTCAACCCCCTGGGGACTAACACCCAGTTTTCATGAACCCCAGTGCACTGCTAGAGCTAATTTCCAGTCGTTATTACAGAACTATTCCATTTTCAACAGGAAAGAGGGGAGTCTGGTGGGTCCATCTCTCAAATTGTTGAAATGGCCAATCTCATGATAACGGACAAGGCACTTTCCTAGAGTGTTACTCGCTAAACTGAAGCTGCCTCTAGCAGCTTCACAAATCCTGTGTCTTCTGTCTTTTAAAAGCAAATCACTGCGGATCCTGCGATTCAGTGATAATGGCCACTGGGGACAAATACAGGATTCTATGCACCAAACGCAAAGAGCTGGTAGAAACTATTCAAAGAGACCCTGATAACATCTTGGATGAGTTACTTGCCCAGTGCATCATTATAGAGGAGTACAACAGCATCAATCAAAAAGAGGACATCGTGATCAAAATCAGGAAGTTGTTAATTCACATACAGAAAAAAGGGGAGTCAACCTGCCAGCAATTTCTGGAGTGTTTAGAAATCCTCTTTCCTGGCATCAATCAGAATTTACAACCTTCTGGCCATGGTAAGTCAAATCCCTTTCTGTTTTATTTTTCACACCAAAAAACAAAAAGGTAATAGCCATAACATGGAGGGAGAGAGAGCATATTTCCCAACTATGGCAAAACTTTGCATTATATATGTACATGAATGAAATGTTCTGGCTGAGCATTTAAATTCACTGCTGCAGTAGTTCTCCAGATAATACTTCCTGGTGATCAGTTTGTATGGTTTTACTCAGTATTTCATTGCTTTTGTGGTTTTGATGTGGGTGTTGTTTGTCCTTATCAACCTTAACTGTTTTGAATGATTTTTTTACATTTGAAAATCAGGGGAAAAAAGTTAAAAATATAAAACTGGAGACATTACAAATAGTACACGGAGACTAGTTTTAAAGCATCCCCTTCCCCAAGTCTCACCCAAATACCTTCACCATTCCTGCTGCAAGTTCAGGTCTGACAAACCATGTGTGATTTGTGAAATTTGGTCTTTCAACTGGCAAACCTTTTGTGATTTGCCAGCCAGGACTGCTGTCAGAGGAGCACATGATGTGGAAGCCATATTCCTCAGAGCTACTCAGGTGCCACCTTCCCTTCCAGGCCACCTGTGATATTTGGAGAGTTCTGTTTTTCGCATATCTCCCAGTTGTCCACCCAATAGCCTTTCAGTTAGGGCAGTTGCCTGTGATGCGGGAGGCCCGTTTTCAAAAACCCAGTCTGGCTGATTTGGAGCAGGGACTTGAACTTAGATCTCCCGCAGTCCAGTAGGCTATTGGCTATAATGGGGTGGGGTCTCTCAGCTCTCAAGGGATGACCTAGCTCAGGGACCTAACTCCAGGAGACGGTTTACAGCTGAGAATCCTGAGCAGATATAGGCATCTCTCTCTGGCCCAGAGTTAAGTATCTAATTACCTTTGAGGGGCAGGGCTTAGGCCCCACCCTTTTCAACAGCATTTCATTTTGGCTCCCTGCTCAGCATGCTGGCTTCTGTGAATCCCATTCCTAGTTGTCTACGCTTCCCATGCATTATAAAGGGAGCCTGGGATCCTAGCTCAGGGCTGAGGAGTCCAGTGGGCGGCAGGGCACCTAACAATTATGTGTTGCAATGCCTAAGTCCCTCTGTGGATTTAGCCCCCCACTGTCTGTAGTTGGAATGGCCATCAGAGATATACAATTAAGGACTCTCTTCCATGGCAGACCATAAATCTCCTGCATATTTACAGATCTCAGGCTCCCCACTGACACTCCTCTGACTAATTGCATCTTAACCTGACTCTGAAGTTTCAGACCTACCAAGGAGTAACAGTGAGTGCAAAGACCAGCAAACTAAAAAACAAAATCCAACAATAAAATATGCCATGTGACACCTTCGCTAAAAAAAAGAGACAAAAATCAAGTTAATTTCTGGCCTCTCAGGTCACCCATCTGCCTTGAAAGAAAACCCAGTTAACAATGTGAGAACCTCTCTACAATTTTACCCCTTCTCCTTGCACCCCTGCCCCCACATTCACTTCCTGATTGGATTGATGTCCCAATAAAATCAACTAACCAACTAATCAATTTGGGGCTTTCCCTCTCCTTCAATAAATACATTCCTCTCCTCTGAGTAGCTCCTAATGCTGCAACTCCTATCGTTGTTCCTGCGCCTAGTGAAAATGAGCAGACAGTCACCACTCTGCTTTCTCACACCCTACTCCCACCTGGGAAAAATAAAGAGCTGAGAAATCCCGGTGCCCTGCTCCCCACCTCCCTGTCACAGGCCTCCCGGCCACTCTTTTCACTGCTCACTCACTTCACTGTCATGGGCCTACTGCTTCCTGGTGACAGGTCCCTACCAGGAGAGGGACACCTTAGACAATTCCTCATTCACTCTACCTCGTCTTCCTCCAATCTGGGCCCCTCATGCTGCTCCTGAGGTGGGGATGGAGCTTTGCAACTCCCATTCTAGGATTACTCTGATTCTGTGCCAAGAGGATTGAAAAGACAGCCCGTATGCATGTTCTGACCTCAGCACCACTCTATACTTTCAATGGAGAGAGGAGCTCTTTTAGGGCCTGACTGCACTGGAGCTCAAAGTGTAATGTCCAGCTTGGGTAGATATACCCAGGCTAGCTTTGATCAAGCGAGCACACTAACGGTAGACGCTAGCTGCGGTGGTGTGGGCTAGCTGCCTGAGTACCTACCTAGGATCTCAGATGGGATTGTACTCAGGTATCCCACGAGCCACGCCACCGTGGCTACACTTGTATTTTTAGCACACTAGCTCAAACAAAGCTAGCGTGCCTATGTCTACTCAAGCTTGAAATTACACCTCCAGCTCCAGTCTACATGTACCCGTAAGGGCTGAGGGCAACTAGCCCCACCAGCACCTCCCTCCAGAGACTGCGCTCTAAGGTGCTGCTATAAAGAAGGTGGGAGCACTGCCAGATTCTCCTTCCTCCCTCCCACCCACACTCCCTGCTGCTCCCTCCTAAGACTGCTGGAGAGAAGGGAGATAAGAAAGGTGTATGTTCCAAAGGCAGCTTAAAGAAATAAAAGAGGGGTATTAATGGATAAGTTTTAGATCCATTAGCCCCTAATTACTAGCCACTAATGGACTTTTTCCTTTAAATTATTATTAAGATTTTACAACATTAACTCCATCTCTAAAAATGTTCTGTCTGGGAATATCTAACTTCTGAAAGTCATGAGAATCCTATTTTCATTTTGTTTTACAGAGAAAAATAAAGCTTTGCAAGGACTCCTTTCTAAGCTAAAGCTGCAGGAATACCAAAGCACAAAACTCAGGCTGCAGGATGTCCTGGAAATTGGCTCAGAAAGTATAGAAAAGTGGACTCCTCAGATGTTAGAGGATTTACCGTGGCATTTCCTGAGGAAAATCATGGCTCTGAATGGGACAGCCAGAAACACAAGCCTTGGACATAGAGCATGTGATGATGAAGGCGGCAGTGAGGAGGCACAGATTGCAGGTGGAGATGTTTTTAGTTTTAGTGACACTGACATCAGAGAGTCTCTACACCCCCTCGATCTTCTCTGTGCTGTTCTGCTTTGCTCAGACAGTTTCCTACAGCAGGAGATCCTGTCCAAAATGTCCATGTGCCAGTTTGCCCTCCCTCTGCTGCTACCTGCCCTCGATACCCCCAAGTGCACCCTAATGCTGTGGGCCATGAGGGACATTGTGAGGAAGTGGAGGCCCCACTCCCTGGCAGAAAGCAGAGGGTTCAGAGAGGAGGGCCTGGTGCTCACGTCAATGCCAGCCATTTCCTTTGTGCGGCTGGGGAGCTGCAGCTTCTCCAAGTCCAAACTCCTCAATGAGGTTCTCAGCCCCTCTCAGCAGCACCACGATTTCTTCATCCATCGTGACATGGAGTCTGGGAACCTCCCTCGGGAAATTACAGATGGGCTGGTTGAGATTTCCTGGTATTTCCCTGGAGGGAGGAAGAATTCAGATCTTTTCCCAGAGCCCGTTGCAGTTACAAATTTGCGTGGAGACATTGAGTCCCACTGGCTACAATTTACCTTTTTAACAGTGGTTTCCTCAGCAGTGTTCATAGTTACTGAGAGCATCAGTGAGAGACAATACGCACTGTTATCATCTCTGCAGGGATCAGCCACTAAATACTACTTCATCCTCAATTGCAAGAATGGAAATCCCAAGGAAACATTGGGATTCCTTAATAAGTTGGCTCCAGTGCTGAATCTGGGAAAATCACAGCTACTGGTGAAAGACAGCACCACAAATAATGCAGGATTTGTGCAAAAACTGAAATCTGCCATAAAAAGCATAACGAGTTCACATCCCAAGAGAATGAATTTGGAAGCCATGGCTGTGACCGCACGTGAACTAGGAATCCAAGTAGATGAGGACCGAAAGGAATGTCAGATTGCAAGGAAGTAGGCTAGAGAAATCACTGTGGAAATAAAAGATGTGGCAAAGTACAAGAGGGAAATGCTGAGGCTGCAGGGGGATCTCTGGGAAGAATTGGCTAAAGTGGAAAAAGAACTGTGCAGAATGAGAAGGCAAGGGGAGACTGCCACTGAAGACTATAAATGTCAACTGAGAGAGGAACAGTTGGAATTACGTAGACAGCAGAATCAATGTGACCTTACTGATGGATTGATTACATTTATTAATGGAATAGGACAATTGCCTTCAATGGAGAAACATTACTTTCTGAAATGGATGAAGTTTAGCCTGGATCACATTGCTCGAGATAATCTTTTTAAACTACGGGATCAATATAAAGGGAAAAGTAAAATGGCAGATGACCCACAAGCACTAGCCATGCTGGATAAATTAATATCTACCACTTCCTTAGGGGCTGAGCATTTCATGCGTGAGCTGGGGCAGTTTTATGAAGCTGAATGCTCAATGGTTAAAGAAGGAGACAAGACAGAAAGCCAAAGACAATTCACCCATCTCCCAGGCATAGCAGCTGACCTGATGCTGGAAGGGTGTCCTATGGAACTGCTAGATGGAAATTCATCCAACATCCCACTGCAGTGGGTGACAGATGTTCTGACTCAGCTCCATGCCAAGCTTGGGGGAAGGTCCAGAATGCTGGTTCTAACGGTGCTGGGAGTGCAGAGCACTGGGAAATCCACCCTCCTTAACACCATGTTTGGCCTGCAGTTTGCAGTGAGCAGTGGCCGATGTACGTGAGGAGCCTTCATGACACTCATTAAAGTGGCAGAGAACTTTCAGCAGGAGCTGGGCTGTGATTTCATCCTGGTGATAGACACAGAAGGCTTGAAAGCCCCTGAACTGGCCCTGCTGGAGGATAGTTATCAACACGACAATGAGCTGGCCACATTGGTGATTGGGTTAAGTGACATAACTATCATTAACATGGCCATGGAGAATGCCACTGAAATGAAGGATATTCTGCAAATTGTGGTCCATGCCTTTCTCAGAATGGAGGAAATAGGGCAAAAACCCAACTGCCAGTTTGTGCATCAGAATGTCAGTGATGTGTCTGCGCATGACCAAAACATGAGGGACAGGAATCACCTCCTAGAGCAGCTGAATGAAATGACCATAGCTGCAGCCAGGATGGAAAAGCAATGTAAAAAAGTGAATTTTTCATGTATTATGGACTATGATGCAGAGAAACACAATTGGTACATCCCTGGGCTGTGGCATGGAGTCCCTCCCATGGCTCCAGTGAACATGGGATACAGTGAGAGTGTGTGTGAGCTAAAGAAATACCTGATTGATTTGATAAAGCGACGGTCACATAATAGAGCCCCCAAGGATATTCCCCAGTTTGTCAAATGGGTGGAGAGCCTGTGGAATGCTGTAAAACATGAGAACTTCATCTTCAGTTTCAGAAACAGCCTTGTAGCTGAAGCCTATAACCAGCTGTCTATGAAGTATTCCGAGTGGGACTGGCATTTCCGCAAAGAGATACATCTCTGGGTATTTGAAAAGGAAACTGTCATTCAGAATCAGACATTAGAGAAACTACAGGCTGGTGCCTTATCCATGTTGAAAAATGAGGCACGGGAAAAACTGCAGCATGAGAAACAAAAAGTTTTGGATAATTTACAAGATTATTTTGAAAGTGGAGTTTTGAATCTGCACCTGATAGAAAAGTACAGAGAAGATTTTATCAGGAGTGCAAACTGCCTCAAAAATGAACTTAAGAGCTACTCCGAGAACAAGTGCGAGGAAGCAATTCGAATTCGAAAAGGCCAGCTCAAGACAGAAAACATCCAGACCTCATACATGCAGATAATTGAAAGGAAAGTTGACAGGGTCTTGGATGAATGTAGGAACAAAAAACCTAAACTAGAGAATGAAGAACTGAAATTAGAATTTGAAAACATGTGGAGAGAAACACTGTCAGAGTTGAAGTTCAGCAGTTTACAGAAACGTGAAATTTATCGAGAGATGGAGTCCCAGTTGAGAAAGGACCTGGCAAATCGAGGGAGTGCCGTCAGGCAGAAGCTACAGGAATCAGGTAGTTTGTTGTATTATGGAATTGACAATTTCAAACTGAAAAAGGAGTATCTAGATTCAGCATGGATCAAAACTATGAAAAAACTGTTGTTCATAGGGGAATGTGAAACAGCTGTTCACACAGAAGAACTTGCTAAATCCTTAATAGATGAGGGTAAAAGATACACTGAAGAAAAGGTAAATTCCAAAGTGGACTACGATGAAATCTATTACAGAGAATTGCTGAACATAATCAACAAGAGGCTCCAACAGGAGGATGTTAAAAAACTTGGCACTACTGCTTGCTTTGAAGTTGACCTGAAAATTCATATTTTGGGGGAGGCAGCTTTGAGATTTCAAAAGATGCATGAAGATTTTATCAAACAAAATGATCCTCAGTGTCGTCTAGAGAAGCTGAAACCTCTGTATTTCTCCACATTTACTGACCTGTATTTGGAAAAAGATGAGAACCGAACAAGGGCCAGGGATTTCTGTGATCAATGTCTCAAACCCGCCTTGGTGGATTATATCAACAAAAGACTAGGAACAGAGATAGTAGATGACATTCTCAACAAGGCAGAGTCCATTGAATATGGCAGCCGGACCTTTTTCCAGTTCACTGTACAGAAAAAGCTTCTGGAGGAGATGAACTTGGATAACTATGTGAAATATATTAAAAACTATGAAAAATTTGTCAAAACCTGGATTCGGAGATATATGATGGATCATTATAGGGAAACTAAGCGTTTGGGAGAGTTGGAGAAAAAGATTTTATCTACAATAGTAAAGAAAGTGAGGGAAGTTTTGGAAAGCTCCAAAAATGAAAAAAACACCACAGTCTTAGCCTTTTTAAACAACTTTTGTGAAGCGCTGCAGCAGGACCTAGTCATTTCCAAGAACAACTTAGTTGGGATACAGTTTAAAAACACAGCAAAAACAGGCCAGTTTTGTGCTAATATTCAAACCTTTCTTCTGGATCTGGAAGAAGAAATCTTATCCCAATTTGGTGGTTTGGATATTCAGACCAAACTCTCCAATCTGTCATTAAAACCCCAGGATGAAATCTTCAAGCGAGTATTTGGCTGTGGGAAGCAGTGTCCATTTTGTAAAGTCCCCTGTGAAGCAGGAGGCAGTGACCACAAGGAGCATTTTGCATCTGTGCATCGGCCACAAGGATTATGCAATTTCAGGGATCTTGATACACAAAAACTTGTCTATGATATATGCTCATCTGAAGTGGTTTCTGAGAACTCATTCCGAAAATCAGGCACAAAAGGGAAATTTCATCCCTACAAAGATTATCGCGTCTATTACCCAGACTGGCGCATTCAGGCAGATCCCAGCATTGAGGCTTCTGATTACTGGAAGTTTGTTTTTCAGAAGTTCAATCACCAGTTAGCTAAAAGTTATAATGCTAAACCAGCAGATCTCCCAAGAAACTGGGGGAAAATAACTGAAACACAGGCACTGGAGGGCCTAAAGAAAGCCTTTAACATGAAATAAAAACATGGTGAGAGCCTGCTGAAATGGAATGCACATATATTTAAATGTTTTAAAACTTTCCTTAATTTTAAAAAATGGCATGTTAAAAATATTCTGTATTGTATTTTTTTTAAGTCTCAGAACCTCATGTTCACTTCACAACTTCTAAGTGGAACTGACAGGTTTCTGACTTTTCATGTCACATGACAACTTATGATACAATTACAGACTGGCTGCTGTACAATTACTGCTAGGAACATAAGAACTGCCACACTTGACCAGAGCAGAGAGGACCATTTAGTCTACTATCCTGTCTCCGAGAGTGGCCAATACCAGATACTCCATAAGAAGGTTCAAGGACAATTGTGGAATAACAGAAGTTTCTTCCTAACAAATTATTAAATTTCAAGGCCAGCAGCAACCACAATAATAATCTTCTAGTCTGGCTTTCAACACCTTTCAACACCTGGCCAGAGAATCCCGTCCAATAATTCCTGCTGCGGACGAAATTATTCATCCATAATTGGTCAGAAGCAGCTCATTATCAACCAAGTAGTTTGTGGTTGAACTAAGGAGAGCAGATATTTTAGAAGGAAATCCAATTGCAATTTAAAGACCCCAAATAATGATGAATTTACCAATTCACTTCGGAAGCTGTTCCAGGTCAGTTACCCTGACTGTAAAAGCTGAATTTTATTTTCAATTAAAAATAAATTTAACTTCAATTTCCAGACATTGGATCTTGTTCTCCATTTGTTTGCTAGACTCAAGAGGCCTCGCCTATCTGTTATTTTCCTCCTTAGTAGTTACAGGCCTGATCAACCTTCTCTTTGTTAAGTAAATGCATTGAGCTCCAAGTCTCTCAGTATAAAGCAGGTTTTTTCAAACCTTGACTCATTCTTGCAGCTCTTCCCTGAAACCTCTCTAATTTTCTAACACACTTTTTTTAAACTATGGACACCAGAACTGGACACAATATCCCAGTAATGATCTCATCATTGGCATATACAGAAGTAATATCTCCCTAATCCTCCTTGATACTTCTTTGTTTATACATCTCAGCATAGGCGCCGACTTCCCCTCTTCTCGGTGCATTCTTGACCGCCCCCCTGGCCGCCGGCCCCACCCCCACTCCACCCCTTCCATGAGGCCCCACCTCTGCCCCACCTGTTCCAACCCCTGCCCCACCCCCATTCCACCCCCTTCTCCAAAATTCCCGCCCAAACTCCCATAGAGTCAGAGCCTATGCATCCAAGATCGTGTTAGACCTTCCCCAGACCCCACGTTCAGCCACTTACTATCTTAGAGTGTGTCAGAGACTGATAGCAAATTAAGGGAATGGGATGTGAAAATGGGATGAAAATTGGGGAAAAGATACTTTTTATCTGTTATGGAATGTTGGGTTGGCCATATTTACCATAGTTAATAGAAAGTCTCTCTTGAGTTACTGGAACAGTCCCCAAGGGATGCAGCTAAACCGTAGTCCCAGAAGGAAGATTTTCTACGGTTAAAGAGGAAATAAAAGGATTAAATAAAAGAAAAATAGAGACATTGATTGAAATGTGTAGAGATAAAAATCATCAATAACAGCATTTCTGGCCCAAACTCTCTGCAGTCACCTCAGCCCAGGACCCCCTCTGCTCTCCCTGCCCATGTCCTTTCTCAACTGCTGGCCTGATATGGTGGCTGGATGGGGAAGTGGCTCCCTCTAGTGTCTCCAGGGCAATACGCCTCTCTCTTCCCATCCCCTCTGACTATTGCTATCTCTGTCCCTGATATTTTAGTGTCACTCTCTTTTCCGTGTCTCTCCCCAGAGGCCACCCCTCATGGTCATCTGCACCAAATAGCCCCTGCCATCGCACCACTCAGTAATCCTCTTTCCCTGGAGCCTCACCACAATACCCCCTCCCGAAAAACAGAATCATTGGCAAATCCCCATATGTCCCTTGGCCCCATTCTCCTGGGTGGTTAATAAATACCCTGGACAGCACTTAGTGCCTTGTGGACACCCTGACTCCCTTCAGTGAATGAGCCCCTGCCTGAACCCAGAGAGGAGACCCCAGCTCTCACCCTGGCTCCTGCAGCACCAGCGCAGAGCTGTCCCTAGAGAGTAAATGAGAGACCCTGGGGGCGTTGGGACTCAGTCCTCCCCACCCTGAGCCTTGCTCCCCTTTATCCCAGTCTCTTCTACTCTGGGGGTCTCCCCTGGTCAGTAGCATGAGTGTTACTGGGGCTGTGTGACCCAGGGACTTCTTGGTGCCAACTGGCAGAGGACACAGGGGTACATTAGGATTTCTGGGATCCCCTGGGCCTGGTATCTACATACTAGTTCACCAAAGCGTGTCATGCCAGGCCTCTACTGAAAGCCTGTGTCACACTGGTCATCTAAATCATTGCAAAATGTATGTACAGATACCATGTAAGGAGTTATGTATATAGACTGAAACTTATATTCTTAAGGTCTATGACTTGGAACTGGTGAGAAAAGGTGAAAAACAGGTTTCTTTCAGACAAGAGATATTTATCGGTCTATCTACATGTTCGTTGAGTATTGTATGGTTCACAATGGGCACCATTTAGAGGCTGAGCAAAACGTTAATCAAGTGCTCACAGAGTGTCCTGGACAGGAAAAGACAAGCAGCGGGAGTTGTCCTACAAGTGCACACAATGGAGTTTTGGACGATAACTGTAGATAAAGAGACAAACTCTGCATCTTCCCAATGAGGAGACAAGAGGACTGTGTGCTTGTCTCATGAATAGAAGATCACAGCCATACCTGATTGGAAGGATTTGGGGCTTTTGCGCTTATGACAGGACAATGTCCTATTCATCAAGTTTAGGCTCGAGTGTGCATGTCATGATTTTATATTATATGTAACCCTTTGTTTCTAATATTTCTACTTGTTATCATTTGAATCCCTGTGTTAAATAAACATACTTGCTTTCCATGTGAACAAGTGTGAGTGCGGTGTATTAAATGGAGCTGTGTAGTGTGGTGTAACTGGTAAGATGCAGTTTGGGAACACCGGGTCTAGTAACTCTGCATCTGTGGTGGGTCAGGGGCTGGACACTCCAGGGCGATGCTCGAGGGTTGGTGGGTGTGTATCACTAACCTATACCGAGAGAGCAAGACCTGCAGAGGCCTAGAGGGGAGTGACCCCCTGGCACACACTGACTAGGCTTCCTCACGTGAAGGGCAGGTGGTAGCAAAGTGTCTCACAGCCCTGGGAGGCATCACAGGGGAAGGGAATGGGACTGACCCAAACCCCCTGGTCCATTGCCACCTCCAGTGGCTGCAATGTCCCCCCACCCTGGAGCAGGTAGCAACCCAGTCCTTTCATGGATGCTTGTTCGCCGGTTGTTGTATCCAACAAGCAAAGTATTAACAACTTCAACAGAACTTTATTTACAGTGGAAGTCTCTTTTCCAAGCTGTAGCTGCCCACTCTGTAACTCTCCCGGCCTCCTCAACTCCTCCCCGCTCCTTCCTGTTTCCTGTCCTTTCAGACTCCCAACAGCCAGTGCTCCCAGTTCTAATCATCACATGCAGCATCTAAACACCACACCGGCTGCCCCCTTTGTCCTGTCAGCCGAGAACTGCTCCGCCTGAGGGGGTGGGGCAGCAGCTCCCCCGGGGCAGGGAATCAAGAGGGGGCTGAGGCTGCAGAGCGAACAGTCCTATCCTGAGAGCTCGCTGCCCAGGGCAGAGGGGCCCAGCTGGGGCTGATGGGGGAGTGGCAGCTGCCAGGGCCAGGGGCCTGGGAAAGGCCTGAGAAGTTGCCCCCCCCCATGAAAATCCCTTCACTAAATTCCCTCACGGACCCTGAGCTGCTCCTTCCCCCTGTACATTTCCCCCTCTCCTTCCCAGCCTCCTCT
The DNA here is from genome assembly GCF_011386835.1 of Chrysemys picta bellii. Classification (NCBI taxonomy): domain Eukaryota; kingdom Metazoa; phylum Chordata; order Testudines; family Emydidae; genus Chrysemys; species Chrysemys picta. The sequence goes on from NC_088794.1 coordinate 6,534,821, forward strand.
TGGCTCCCCCACATCTGCTGTCTTCTGAACTCTCTTCTCCCCTCTGATCCCTCCCAATCTCCCCCATCCCACAGGGCCCTTCCCCTCGACTCCCTGACTCCTGCCCCCTGCCCCTTCCCCACAACCTTCTCTCAAATCTGCTTCTCTCCACCCTCTGGAATTCCCCCTTCCCTACCCATGTAAACTGTGTCCTCCCCCTCCATGGCCCTCGCCTAAATCCCCCCTCCTGTTCTTTACCCCTCCCCCTGAACTCCCTGCCCCTTTGTCCCCCCCGTTCCCCGTTGTGTCCTTGTGTCGGTTTAACTGTCACCTCATGCCGAGCTCCGCCCCCTTCAGGGCACCTAGGCCTTCATTAGCCTCAAGGGATGGGTGGGGCTCATTTGCATAGAGGAGGCTGGAGAGCAGCCAATTAGGGACCAGCCTGAGTGCTTGGGGGGCTATAAAGGGCTCAGTAGATGGGGACCCTGCTCAGCGCTGTGCCTCTTTTGGGAGGCCTGGCTGCAGGGTGGGGAAGGGTCTGTGCCCAGCTCCACAGCAGGCAGGGCCCCAGGTGGTGGCTGCCCCACACAGATGCTGGGGTCTCCGTTTCTTCCTACAAGGGAGAATAAAGTAGCCGTTAAAGTTTGCATTAGAGTGTGAGTTTGTGAGAAGTTGGGTTGCATGCTGCTTTCAGTAACTGTTGGAGATGGAGTGTTGCAGTGTGTTATCAACAGTGCTGCAGATGATGTGAAGGTGGAAATGAATACTGGAGCCTTTCCATGCTTTAAAGGTTTTGTCTCTTGCAGAATTAACTATTGTTAAACAAAGTTTTCATTTGTGTTAATATATATTAGAAAGCAAATGGCTATGTAGCTAAATGGTCAGGCAGGTGAATGAAGACAATTATTCATTAAATACCAATAATTTCTCTTCTGGCATTCTTATTGGGTCATTTAAACCCAGAGCAAGAGTGAGCCCCAGAGCCAGGGGAGAAAGATGATTTAAAACCAGAGAAGGAATCAGACACTCAGCCAACCTGGGAGCCAAAAAGGAAGATGGTGTGATGCTGGAGGGTTAGGCCAACTTTAGGCCTACGTATCAACTGAGAGTCTGTCAGACTTAATGCTGGTGAACTGTTATTAAAATTGCAATCAAATATGTAGTATTTGGACTTTCCTAAATGCTGGTGAATGGATGATTCTAATACTCATATGCTAATTCTGCATTTCTCATGTTAAGAGTAATATCTTAGCTTGGATGTTACATAACTCTCACCTGGCTGGGACAAATCCCCCGCCAATAAGAGCCATCCATCCTTACTGAGACTATGGCTATGCTACAGAGTGTACAGCAGCACAGCTGCAGCATTGCTAGTGCCGGTGCTCTAACCCACTGGGAGAGAGCGCTCCTGTCGACTTAATTATTCCAACTACTGCGAACGTGGTAGCTATGTCGGCAGGAGAAGCTCCCCTGCTTTCACACTGGTGCTTAGGTCAGTGTAATTTACATCGCTTGGGGAGCGGCCGTGGCTTATTCACGCCCCTGAGCAACATAACTTATGCCGACCTAAGCTGTATGTGTACAGGGCCTGAGTTTCGCCCGTAGCAACAGCTACAGCCTTTAGGAGAGAGAGTGATCCATTGATACCCATTAAAAGGCGAAGTGCCTAGAGGAGCCACCTTGATTCTCAACACAGTAGGAAGAAACCAGTTTACAAGACAACGGAGAAGGGGAAATTCCAACCCAGAGATGAGTCAGGGATGACCTCACTAAAGAATTACCTTATGGATACCCCACCACCACCACCTTTTGCATCTGTGAGCCCGGGGGCCAGAACAGTCACATGGCAGGGAGTTTTGGAGATTGAAGTGAAAGCCTTATCAAGTATTGGAATGCATTATCGACAGCATTGTAGGAACTGTGATGGTGGCAAGGAATACCAACTTTTCCCTTTACTTCTCACGCCCATGCATTGAAAGACAATTGGGCTGCACAGATGTCACAGAGCAGAAGTTGAAAACAATGGAATTATACAGAATGGAATATACATACAAAAGAATAGAATTTTGCTAACCAAAATTGTTCAACTCGTAATGATGGAAAAGAAGGAACCCAGTTTAAATCAGTACCAGATCCCTGTGAGCACCAAGCACTGTTATGGCCCACCTAGATGTGGGGCTTAGATAGCTTTCTGCTACCCTGATCCTGGACAGGGCCGGCTTTAGCAGGTGTGGGGCCCCACACCAGGACGCGAATTGTCTCACCTCCCCCCCCCGCCCCAACTCTGCCCCAGCTCTGCCCCCTCCCTGCCCCATTGGATTCCTCCCCAAATCCCCGCCCCCAGCCCCGCCCCCTCACTGCCCCATTGGATCCCTCCCCAAATCCCCGCCCTGGCCCCACGTCTTCCCCAAGCACTCCTCACCCCTCCCTCCCAGGCTTGCGCTGATCAGCTGTATGGCGGCGCAAGTGCTGGAGGGAGGGGGGAGAAGCAGGACGCGCCTTTTTTTTTTTTTTTCACTCTGCCGGCAGCCCCGGACGTTGCGGGGCCCTCTTAGGCGCAGGGCCCCATTCCGGGGAATCGGACGAATCGGCTTAAAGCCAGCCCTGATCCTGGGAGCTATTACAGGCTGAATCATCCCCTCTGTCATACGTTAAAACAGCCTCTGCACAGCTCTAACTTGTCCTGGTGAATAACAGCTCCCAAGGAGCCAGCCACTCCACTGGTCAAGACAGCTGCAGCACATCACAGGCCCACCCTGCAATAGCCCCTACACCAAGACAAGGAGGGGTTATGCCAGCTCAGAGTCTGGCTCCCGTCTTGCCAATACCAACTGTTCAAAAATCATATCAGGACCCCAAAATCATGAGATTGGCTTAAAAAGCTTTGATTTAAAAAACTAAAAACATTTGGATTCTTTCTATGCTGCTTCTGTTTTTGAGCCTTTAAGCTTTTCTTTCTCACAAAAGATTTCAAGCATTTCTCTGCAAATCTAAGGGCTAGAAACTTACTTTTAAAAAAATGAAAGCAAAGATTCTCTTGTAATCCCATGAGTCCAGGAGCTGGAGCCTTAATTAAAAATACCAAACATCAGGAGATTAATGATAAAGTGGTGAGAGTGGGAAACACTACACAAGGCAGGATGAGTTTGGAGGCTGAAAGTTTATAAACAAACACACACACACATACATCTTACTTGTAAATTGAACATATATAAATCCATGGTGCCACTATATAAATCCATGGTTCTCCCATACCTGTGTGCAGTTCTGGTTTCCCCATCTCAAAAAAGATATTAGAAATGGAAAATGTACAGAGAAGGGCAACAAAAATGATTAAGGATTGGGAATAGCTTTTATCTGAGGTGACATTTAAAAGACTGGAATTGTTCGGTTTGGAAAAGAGATGACTAAGGGGAGAAATGATAGAGGCCTATAAAATCATGAATGGTGTGGGGAAAGTGAATAGGGAAGTGTTAGTTACCCTTTCACATAACACAAGAACCAGGGGACACCCAATGAAATTAATAGGCAGTAGGTTTAAAACAAACAAAAGGAAGTATTTCTTCACACAAGGCACAGTCAACCTGTGGAACTAGTTGCCAGGGGATGTTGTGAAGGCCAAAAGTATAATTGGATTTAAAAAAGAACTAGATAAATTAATGGGAGGATAGGTCCATCAATGGCTATTAGCCAAGATGGTCAAGGATGCGACCCCATGCTCTGGGGTCCCAGGCCCTAAGCCTCTGACTGCCAGATGCTGGGACTGGATGACAGGGGATCACTTTGGCTTTGTCTACACAGCCAACGTGAAAGCGCGGCGTTGCCGCAGCAGCACTTTAATGTGGCTATGTAATCGTGGCACCAGTGCTGGGAGAGAGCTCTCCCAGCGCCATAAAAAAACCCACCCCCACAAGGGGGATAGCTCCCAGCACTGGTGCATTATCTGTACGGCCACTTTAGAGCGCTGAAACTTGCATCGCTCAGAGGGGTATTTTTTCACACCCCTGAGTGAGACAGTTTCAGCACTGTAAAGTGGCCATGTAGACAAGGCCTTATTCTATCCATTCCCTTTGAAGCATCTGACAGTGATCACTGTCGACAGACAGGATACTGAGCTAGATGGAGCATTGGTCTGACCCAGTCTGGCCATTCTGAAGTTCTTAAATTTGCACTGGAGTCCCTGAAAAAACCAGTTCTGAAGCCTACAGTGCCCTTTTACAGAGTCACATTTCAGAGTATAAATGATTTTAAAGTACACCTCTACCCCGATATAACGCGACCCGATATAACATGGATTCAGATATAATGCGGTAAATCAGTGCTCCGGGGGGGCGGGGCTGCGCACTCCAGTGGATCAAAGCAAGTTCAATATAACGTGGTTTCACCTATAACACGGTAAGATTTTTTGGCTCCCGAGCACAGCGTTATATTGAGGTAGAGGTGTAAGTCTCAAAGATAAGAGATGGAAACAATCTATTAGATCCAGTTACTCTAAAAGATCTGTGTGTGTGTGTATTTACAATGAGCCCTTCAACGTGGCACCTGGACCTGGTCATATCCAGCTCTCCCTCCTACCCACCTGGATTATTGGTGCGGGGATGCTGGATTATCCCCTACACTATGTTCTGTAGAGCAGGCTGGTATCTCTGTGGTGTACCCTATGAGCTTCTTTGGGGTTGCTGCCCCTAGCTGGGGCACTTCTATTGTCAATAAAGGTCTCAGTCTCATTCACGAGGAAGATCATTTGGATGGTTTGTCTGAAATTCATTCCTTAGAATGCCAACCAGGTTTCCACTTGGCTGCTTTCCCAGCACTTAGTTTCAGTTTCGTTTACTCCACTCTCCCTCTCTTTACATAAGGAATGAGATCAGAAACCTCACTGGCAGCAGATATCTCATCACTCTCTTGATTCTAATGGGGAATGGAAGGTAGGAACGATTCTTCATTCCAGGGGACTAATTCTAATCAAGATCAGTGGGGTAAATCCTGAAACTCTCTCTCGTATTTTACCAGATTGATTTAATTAAGAGAGTCTAATGCCAGAAGGGACCACTGTGATCATCTAGTCTGACTTGTATAGAACAGGCCAGGGATGGGAAAATTTACTGTCCCTCTGCGCCACATACAACAATCTTCAGAAGTTCGAGAGCCGGGGCATGCCTGCCAGGGCTCGGGGCTTCAGCCCTGCGGCGGGGTGGTGGGATTAGGGCAGGGGTGGGCAAACGTTTTGGGCCGAGGGCCGCATCTGGGTGGGGAAATTGTATTCAGGGCTGGGGCAGGGGGTTGGGGTGTGGGAGGGAGTGCGGTGTGCAGGATCAGGATCAGGGAAAGGGATTGTGGCAGAGGAGGGGTGCAGGGTGTATGAGGGGGCTCAGGGAAGGGGGTTGGGGTGCAGGAGGGGTGCGGGGTGTGGCAGGGGGCTCATTGAGCAGAAGCCCTTAGCCCTACCACCTTGTGGCAGAAGCCCCGAGCTCCCCCAAACAGTCTAGCAGGCATAGAATGGGGTGGGCAATGGGGGCTCCGAAAGCTGCACTTTAGCTGTAAAAGAACCGCAGGCGGCTCACGAGCCACGATTTGGCCACCCCGGCACAGGCCATATAACTTCTCTGAAATAATTCCTGTTTGGATTAGATCATAGCTTTTAGAAAAAACATCCAATCATGGTTTTTTTTTTTAAATCAAGAGTTTCCCTGAATAAGGACAGAGTACAAACTGAGAAAGGAGCGCAGAATTTGTCCCCTTGTGATAAATCTATATAACCCAGTGCAGTACGTTTTTAATCTAGAAAAAGGACCTTTTGCAGTATTCAGAAAGGCAACGGCTGATAATACAGTTCCTGCTTATCAGATTGTTTTCACTAGTTTCCAGTGTGCTATTGAGAACTCGGATAGCGACTGAGATAGTTTGGAGAATATTTGGAGACAGTATTTGGTCCTGCCATGCGGGCAGGGGACTGGACTCGATGACCTCTCGAGGTCCCTTCCAGTCCTAGAATCTATGAATCTATGAATATCTGTGTCCTGTTGGGGATTTCCATTTGACTTTATGAGATCCTGTTTGTAACTGTAACTGGCACTGTGAATTAGATCATCTATTCGGAAGCAGATATTTAACACCTAGTGAGAAGCTCGGTCTAGAAGAGTGTGACAAACCAATCAAGGGGTCCTCCGCATTGAATGGCCCTCCCTGGGTCAAACAATGGGGTTACTACCAGCCAGAGCCTTCTCCTTTGCCTCTGAATGGGCTGTCTTCACAGCAAGGGGGGTGGGGGAGACTGGACTTTCCTCCCCACTCAAAACATGGCCCATGGGACAGCTGCAGTTTTACCCCCAGAAGGAGGGGTGAAGGCAGGATGGATCTTAGCTGAAGCCAAGGATAAAACCCAGCGGCTCACAAAAGAGTGAGACTAGACTGGGGGGCGGGGGGCTTACATCCAGAAGTTTGTTGTTTTCCATAGATCTGTAACTGTTTTGTGCATTTTATGAGTCAAATGTGTGTGTGTGTGTGTGTGTGTGTGTGTGTGTGTGTGTGTGTGTGTGTGTGTGTGTGTGTGTGTGTGTGTTTAAGAAATTCCTTTGCTGAGCCTGTTTCCCTTGCTTTTCTGCCACGTTGTCCCTGAAGCGTGCAACTAGGAAACCAGAGCTCATACAGCCAATGGGACTGAGGAGGAAATGTGTTTAAGCAACTGAGGAGCTTGGAAGGCCTGTGGCATTGGTTTGGGGGTCTAGATATTCAAACTGCAGGGTCCCATTGCCAAGAAGGCTGTCAGACACAGGATCTGCACCTAGGGAGTAACCCAGAGCTAGGACAGCAAACAATCACTGCTCAAACCAAGAGAGCTTAGCAGCACATGGGATCCCATCACAACGGACTGGTGTCCAGTCAGAGAGCAGAACTGGACTAGGTTGTGAGAGTGATGAGGGTAAATTTAAAAAAAATTATATGTTATTACAGATTTGAGTGTTATTGCCATGGAAATCCCCAGCACTGGCACATTCTTGTCTCTGTGTTTGTGCAGACCTCTTCCCTCTGAACCAAATCCCTAAGAGTCCCAACTCAAGTGTTACTAGATTTGAGACAGTGGGCCTGATCCTGCTTCCACTCTGGTGTAAAATCAGTGTGACTACACTGACTTGAATTGAGTTATTCTTGATTTAGGGCCCGAACCACAGCCGACAGCAGTGAATAGAAAAACTCCCATTCACTTCAATGACCTTTGGATCAGGCAATTGTACAAATGTGAGAGGAGATTCAAGTCCATTACTGGGAAATGTTTTCTTTCAATAGTCATGTGGATTTTGATTTGACTATATTTGCAAAGCTCTCAGTTTTCTGTGACTATTCTAGTAGTGACACTTTGCTGGCACCAATTCTTGTGAAAAGCAAGTGTTTTAACTCAGCTATTCACTAAAAGCAAGATTTGAATTGTACGTTTCCCCATTCTCACTCTGTTGGTTAGTTATATAACTAACATAGTATTATTTCTGTTTGAATGGCTAGCCCAAACAGCATGAGTTTTGAATTACGAATATTGAAATCAAATATACAATCCACAGTTAGAATTGTAGAGGTTCATTATATAAGTTACTTCCATAAGTAGTATAGTTACTAACTTGTGTACATATAGTGCAACTACTTATAGTGGGGAGTATTTTGAGAGAAGAGGGAAAGCAGGACAAGGGCACAATCTAACTGTGGGATTGTAAATTCTTGGTTGCAGTGACCCTTGGCCAAATTCAGAGGTGATATGTAAGGTGGTGTAAGTTGGCTCCTGTTATACACAAGACTCTCTTAGACCTAGTTACACCTGTTTCAGAGGACAAAATTTGATCAACAGCCTCTGGTTCATTCGTCTCTGGGTAAGGGGCTATGGCTTCATACATACAGGGTATGTTTACACAGGGATGAAAGACCCGCGGCGCAGCCACAGCTGGCCTGGGTTAGCTGACTTGGGTTCACAGGGCTTGGGCTGTGGGGTGAAAAAATGCTGTGTAGATGTTCGGGCTCAAACTGGAGCCTGAGCTCTAGGATCCTCCCACCTTGCAGGGTCCTAGAGCTCAGACTCCTACCTGAGCCTGATTGTCTACACAGCAGTTTTTCAACCCCGGAGCCTGAACCTTGTAAGCTCGAGTCAGCTGACCCAGGCCAACCGCATTTTTTCCATCCCAGTGTAGACATACCCACGGAGACCACGTTCATCAGTGGGAATCAAACCTGGCACTTCCAGCACTCTAGTCTTTAAGCCAGGAGTAGGCAACCTGCGGCACGTGTGCCAAAGGCAGCACGCGAGCTGATTTTCAGTGGCACTCACACTGCCCGGTCCGGGGGGCTCTGCATTTTAATTTAATTTTAAATGAAGCTTCTTAAACATTTTAAAAAACGTATTTACTTTACATACAACAATAGTTTAGTTCTATATTATAGACTTATAGAAAGAGACCTAAAAACGTTAAAATGTATGACTGGCACGCGAACCCTTAAATTAGAGTGAATAAATGAAGACTCGGCA
>NC_088794.1:6543808-6584394 GCF_011386835.1 Chrysemys picta bellii
GACCCAGTTCATCCTCCTGGGGCTGACGGATCGTCAGGAGCTGCAGATACCCCTCTTCGCGGCGTTCCTGGTGAGCTACGTTCTTACGCTGGTTGGGAATCTTGGGATGATTGTGTTGATCAGGGTTGATCCCCGACTCCATTCCCCCATGTACTTCTTCCTCAGTAACCTGTCCGTTGTTGACCTCTGCTACTCCTCAGTCTTCGCTCCAAGGATGCTGGTGAATTTCTTAGTGGGGAGTAAAAGCATTTCTTACTCTGCCTGTATTGCCCAACACTTCTCTTTTGTCGTGTTTGTGACCACAGAAGGGTTCCTGCTGGCCGTGATGGCATACGACCGCTATGTAGCCATTTGTAACCCTCTGCTCTACACCGCTGTTATGTCTAAGAGAGTCTGTATTCATCTAGTGGCCAGCTCATACGTAGGGGGGCTCGTGAACTCACTGACCCACACATGTGGCTTGCTGAGGTTGTCGTTCTGTGGGCCCAACATCATCAATCATTACTTTTGTGACACTAACCCATTGCTGAAGCTTGCCTGCTCTGATAACCACATCAATGAGATTTTGCTTGTAACATTCTCTGGAGTTATTGCCATGTCCACCCTCCTGTTTGTCATAATCTCTTATCTGAACATCCTCTTCTCTATCCTGAGGATCTGCTCCGCCAAGGGCAGGCGCAAAGCCTTCTCCACCTGTGCCTCTCATCTGACAGCTGTCACCATGTTCTATGGACCTGTGAGCTTAAGCCACATACAACCCAGTTCCAGCTACTCACTGGAACAGGAGAAAATCTCTGCTGTGTTTTATACCCTGGTGGTCCCCATGTTGAACCCCTTGATCTACAGCCTGAGGAACAAGGAGGTTAAGGATGCTCTTAAGAGGGTGATAGACTGGAAAAACATTCCCAGCTAATTTGTCACCATGACAATTCCAGTCAATTGAGAAGAACAATTGGAAGAAGGGTAGGAGTATGCTCTATGTGTTACTGCCTTGATTTGTGTATCACAAATGTTGTACAAGAATTAAATGAAACTCAAAGAACTGATGTAGCATGTGGAAATTATGTTTTACAATTGCTTGAGAGGAACAATGTTACCTAATGTCCTGTCATTATGTGGCTGTTGGAATATAGACACCTTTCCTTGTTTCTTGACCATTAATCTATTTGAAATGGTGCCCTGCAAGGTTATCTGAGATTAAAAATAAAATAAACTTGCTTCTAGGTTTAATTTCTTAATGTGATGCTTTAATTAATGCTCAGTATGTAACTTGCACTATGAGAATTCAACGCTTTTGCTCTCTTTAGTGTCTGGGCCTCATACGGGCTGCCACAATTGATCTCTATCCCCTTTATAGCAGCCCTTAACCTAGTTGAAGACTGTTATCAGGTCCCTCCTCGGTCGTCTTGTCTCAAAACAAAACATGCCCAATTTTTTTAAAACGAAGAACAGGAGTACTTGTGGCACCTTAGAGACTAACAAATTTATTAGAGCATAAGCTTTCGTGGACTACAGCCCACTTCTTCGGATGCAAGTGGGCTGTAGTCCACGAAAGCTTATGCTCTAATAAATTTGTTAGTCTCTAAGGTGCCACAAGTACTCCTGTTCTTCTTTTTGTGGATACAGACTAACACGGCTGTTACTCTGAAACCTGTCAATTTTTTTAAAACTTTCCTAATAGATCAGGTTTTGTAAACCCTTTTTGTCATTTTTGTTTTTCCCCTCTGGACTCTCTCCTATTTGCCCACGTCCTTTCTAAAGCGTGGCTCCCAAACCTAGACACACAACTTCAACTGAGGCCTCACCAGTGCCAAGCAGAGCCATACAATCACTGCCTTGGTCTTACACACAACACACCTGGTAATACACCCCAGACAGCCCTTTTCACAACTGCAGCTCATTGTTGGCTCATACTCAACTTGTGACCCACTTGAACTCCCAGATCCATCTCAGCAGCACTTCTCCTAGCCAGTTATTCCCCACATTGTATTATGCATTTGATTTTTCCTTCTAGAGTGAAGTACTATGCAGTTGTCTTTATATTGATCACATCTGTATTCATACTAGTGCTATATCCATCTATTCTTAACCAGTGTTATCGTATATACTTAGGCTTGGAAGGAATAGATTTTTCTCAATAAATGTTGGTCATTATTGATTTCACCATATGCACACAAACCAATGAAAAAATTATTGCCATCAATAATAATTGAAATTTACAGATAGGCAGAATGAGAAAAACTGCAGCTTGAGAATGTATTAGAGTTTAATTTAAGGATATTTATTTTGTATATTTTGACATGTGATGTTGACAATTTGTGTTTTAACATTTATAAAGCTTTAACTTTTTGAATCTCAGTGTCAGCTGTCATTAACAAAATTATGTCTGACCTCCCATTGTCTGATCCCCCATAATTTCCCGCAATTGTAAAGATTTAAACATTTAAAATAAAAAAGGCTTAAAAATAAAACATTGATATTATCAATTAAAATTCTAAAAAACTTAAAAATCAAATTCTGACAAGGCTCTAGCAACTTGTTATTCAGCTTTATTCTCAATCATCTTGTTGTCACCTTGTGTTGCTCCCCATCTGTTTGTCATCTGTACCGTTGTCTCTTATTTTCAGCTTACATTACAAGCTCCTTTGGCCAGAGGTTGTTTTTTTGTTATATGTTGGTACAGCACCTAACAGAATGGGGTTGGGATTAAGCCCAATACTAATGAATTAATGAAGTAGTATCAATAATAATGGTCATGTAATGTTACTCCCACCAATGCTATATATTTCAGAGGGGTAGTCGTGTTAGTCTGTTTCAGCAAAGACAACGAGGAGTCCTGTGGCACCTTAAAGACTAACACATTTATTTGGGCATAAGCTATGGTGGGCCAGAACCCAGAAGATTCCAGCCCACGATAGCTTATGCCCAAATAAATTTGTTAGTCTTTAAGGTGCCAAAGGACTCCTTGTTGTCAATGCCAAATAGTGATTTTATAGGTTTACTTACAGCAATGCTATAAATTGATAATATATTTTAAGGGCTAAAAAGGACAATGACATCGTTTAGTCTGACTGTATAACTCAGGTCACAATTCTATACAGTTATCCTCTGTATTAAGCCCATTAACTGGCATTTTATTAAGTGTATCTTCCAGAGAGCCATCGGGTCTTGATTTCACAGCAGCTGTAGCTGGATAAACCGTCACTTCCCATGGTAGTTCATTCCAGCCATTAACCACCCTCACTGTTGAAAATGTGAGCCTCATGACTAATTTGAATTGGGATAGTTTTACTCTGAGCAACACGATATATTGTTCATTAGAACTGGGGGGAGAGGGGAGTTGGACCAAAATACTTTTTTTCTGAGGAACGCAGATTTGGGTTAACTGAAATATTTTATGAATCTGTGTCAAATGAGATGAATTGTTTTGCTTTGATCTAAAATCTCAGAAAAATCTAAAAGGTCTAAATATTTTAAGTTTCCCATTTAAAAGACTTTTTGTTTCAAAATTTACTTCAATTTTATTAAAAAAAATAACAATTGCAAAAACAGCAACTGATCAAACAAAACATTTCATTCAACTTGTCAGTCAGCCCAAAAAATTGAAATTTTTGAAAAAAAAAAAGTCAATTTGGATCAACCAGAAACTAAGTTTTTCATTTATGTTTCAGACTAGCCAGCAACCCAAGAAATCAGCTATTCACAGAGCTCTTTTGATCATACAATTTTTTTTCTCATCATTGCTATACACTGATTAGCCCTATTCTCACCACTGACACAATTCTATTGCGTTAGGAACCGGACTCTACAGCTAGCTAATGTAACTCCCTACATGACCGCATAGAAGAATGCCATTTTCCGGTTTAGTTTAATCCAGTAAATGAAGAGTGTCCATACCAGGAGCTATTCAGGAATAGCCCTAGTGCCGTAAATTCACATATTACCTTGCTCAGGAACAGCTTCCCAACGCAAACAAGCCCCTGTTCTCACCAACACTGATTTAGAGCTTTACTTTCACCCCTCCATGCAGAGGTGGGACACTGAACAGCAAGGTTTAGCAGTGGGGAAATGAATTTATTTGATGTTTTTCCATCCTGAAGAACCCAATACAATTGGGCAAACATTCTGGTGTAGCTGAATGTGCATTTTTCTCTGAAAAAAAGTTTCAGCCAAAGAATTTTGGCCAGCAGTAGTTAGGATACTTTCTACCCCATGGAAATGCCTTACACTTAAACTCTGCGAGGTAGACTTGAGCCAAGGGATAATAGAGTTTAGCCCATTGTGATTCATGGTGAGAGGACATAAATCCACTGAAGCACACTCAGATGCAACTTCCTCCGGGATTCAAGAGTTGACCCGCTACCCAACCCCATTCACGGGGGTTCTTTTTATCTTGCAATAATAAAGTTTCAATGAAAAATATTAGAGCGCAATGTTGGATCAATCATAGAATCATAGGATTGGAAGGGACCTCAAGAGGTCATAAGTCCAGTCCCCTGCACTCATAGCAGGACAAAGCACCATCTAGAACAACCCTGACAGGTGTTTGCCTAACCTGCTCTGAAAAATCTCCAATGATGGAGATTCCACAACCTCCCAGGCAATTTATTCCAGTGGTTAATCACCCGGACAGTTAGGAAATTTTTCCTAATGTCCAACCTAAACCGCCCTTGCTGCAATTTAAGCCCAGTGCTTTCTGCACTGGAAAATACTGATTCATCAAAAATGAAATATTCTTGTGGGAAAATTCCAGTTTCAATGAATTACTCATTTAAAAAAAATGGAAAGAAAAAAGAAGCTTAAAATTGTCTAAATGTTCATTTTTGACATTTTCAAAACGAAAAGTTGCCTTTTTTTAGTTCAAAATTAATGTTTCAAAATGTTAATTAGCTAATTATTTTGTTTAATGTTCATTTAATTTGAACTATTGGAACAAAATATTTTGATTGATCAAAATCAACTTTCCCCCAGCTTTTTGGTTTGTGGAAAAAAGGAAAATATCAGCTTTGGGGATGGGACATTTTTAAAATCTCCCAAATTTTCATGGGACAGGAAAACCATTTCCTGCCCAGCTTTAATCTTTGGTTCCAAACTAAAATAATCCACTCAGTGAATAAACAAGCATCTCCCCCAGCCTCCACTAGTAGAGGTTTTATACTGTATTCAAACCTGAAGCCAATTCCTTATGGAAAATTTCCATATCATTTTATTAGAAAAATATGTCAACATTCTATAATATTCTTAAACCGACTGTAACTGAGCATGCGGCTGTATCCAGTCAATGAGTGTTATGGATTGCGGTATTAATGTTAACGGAATACATGGACCAAGCAGCTAGCTACATTGCAGGGCCCTGGGGATGTTCCAGTTGGAAGTAGAAACTGATGGGCTCTGGTATTTTGTTTTAATGCAGTCTCCTGTTTCCCTGAACTCAGGAGGGCCTAAGAAAGAAAGGACCAATTTTTTACTTTACCACCCCCAGCTTATGTAGCCGCAGTGACAGAAGCTCTCTCTAGCTTTTTCCGGGGTTATGCTGTGCTCATGCCTACTGCATGGCTCTCTCACTTTTTAGTTAGTTGAGATGGTCAGGAACTGTTATTAATGCTGCTGTTGTTGAAGTCTGATCCTGCTTTTTAGAAGACAAAACAAGAAAAGACTCCGATTGACTTCAGTCAATATTGGTTCAGACTGCAGGAGTTTAAGTGGGGATATAAAGGCACCAAACTCCCATTCCAGGGAGTTGTCCAGGGAACTGGATGCCTAACTGCTCATTGAAAATGTGTATTTGCTCATGGGCAGTGGTTGATTGCACGATGGGGTTTCCAATCCTGTACCGGTATTAAAGTGTTGAAAGGAAAATAGTCCTTTTATGTTATGGCACTATAGCGTCATTCCATTTTGTACATATATGGAAAAATCATAAGCAGTATTCCTAGGAGCACAAGAAGTGGATTTAAGTGATCGATGATTCAGACAAAACTTCCCTGGACTAACCAGAGCATATCCAGTATGAATATTCAAATGTCACCGTGTGTAGGAAGCTTGCTGGTGCTATGAATATTGATAGCCGCATCACACTAGTGCTTCATAATGTGTACTAGTACATCACAATCGTACATCATTATAAATTGATTGGACTACATTCATTCTTGATCTGTCCCCATATCATTCTCTCAAGACAAGGGAGTTACTTCAGGGACGAACCTGTCTCACTGTTTACAAAGTCCAAAGAAAGCCAAAGAAAGCAGACCAATGATATACACCTCTACCCCGATATAATGCGACCCGATACAACACGAATTCAGATATAACGCGGTAAAGCAGTGCTCTGGGGGGGGGCAGGGCTGCACGTTTCGATGGATCAAAGCAAGTTCAATATAATGCGGTTTCACCTATAACGCGGTAAGATTTTTCGGCTCCCACGGACAGCGTTATATTGGGGTAGAGGTGTAATTTCAGGATTGCCAGAGAAATTCTTTCATAGGTTGGAGAGAAGATAAATAAACAAAAGCCCTACATAAAACGGCAACAGTTTTCAATGAGTAAAACCAGTGGTTCTCAACATTCTCTGGCCTGTGACCCCATGTTAAACAGAAAAAAAGGTTTGAGATCCCTCTTAAGTTTTGGGATGCTCCCCTTCCATCTAGCCGTGAAGACAGGGCAGCTGGTTGTGATGACTGGAAACAACCTCCTCTGTTGAGAACTCAGGAGTAAAACAACGTCCTCTTCATGTCGGCATGATGCAGCGGTGAGAGAAGATACTCTGATTTGGTGCAGGCTAGCTCTGCATGATGAAGGTCAACTCTGCATTATTCAGACTAAGTCCCTAAGCTCACCAGAGAGGACTTTTCTGGGGAATTTATCATTACACATTCCGAGAACATGGCCGATCGACCTAAGCTGAGCTTTGATAATCGTTACCTCAGTTCTGGTTGCTTTGATTCAGTATGTTTAACAGTGCCCTCCACTGGGTGAAATCTCAGAACCGAGGAAGGATACATACAATCTTCTCATCCTCTCACCGGAACTCCAATCTGGCCTAAAACATAACAGGCAACGGCAATTGTCCTTTAAGCCAAATGTCAGAGCATCTTGCTGATTCTGCATAGTGTCACAGACCCTCATTCATGGATCTTAAAAACAGCAATTTCTAATATTGTATTTGACTGGGTTCCATTATATGATTTTCTGTACATCACATGGAGTGGCTGAGTCATAGAAATAAGGATAAATGACAAGAGAACTCACTCTTATTCCATCTACTGTTTATTGGTTAAAATATAATGATTATAATTACCAAGAAAAAATCTTCTTGTATATCACCCTTTTAAAGGCATCATTTACCTCCTTGTTTCGCAGGCTGTAGATCAGGGGGTTCAACATGGGGATCACAAGGGCATAAAACACAGAGGTAACCTTGTCTTGGTCCATCACGTAGCTAGAACTGGGTCTTAAATATATACATATCAGCGTCCCATAAAACATAGTGACAACTGTCAGGTGGGAGGCACAGGTGGAAAAGGTTTTGCGTCTCCCCTTGGCAGAACGGATCCTAAAAATGGCCAGAAGGATGCACATGTAGGAGATTAGGACACCCAGGAAAGTAGTCATTCCAATTACAGTAGAGAAAGTGAAAAGTACAAGGTCAGTGACATGGGTGTCAGAACAGGACAGCTTCAGCATAGGGGGCACATCACAGAAGAAATGGTTGACAACACTGGAGCTGCAGAAGGACAGACTGAATATAAATAGAGTTTGCACAATTGAATTCACAGAGCCACATACATATGTACCAGCCACTAACAGGACACAGTGTCTCTTGGACATAATGGCTCTGTATAGCAGTGGATTACAGATAGCTTTAAAGCGGTCATACGCAATCACAGCCAGGAGGCAACATTCATTGGTCACAAAGAAACAGACGAAGAATAGTTGTGCCGCACACTCAATCAAAGGAATGGTTCTAGTCTCTGCTACAAAGGTCATTAGCATCCTGGGAGCTATGGCAGTGGAATATCCAATATCTACAATGGACATCTGGCTTAGGAAAAAGTACATGGGGGTATGAAGTCGGGTTTCAACCATGATTAACACTATCATCCCAAGATTCCCCATCAGGCTGACCACATACATCACTAGGAACAACATAAAGAGGGGGATCTGTAGATCTGGATGATCTGTGAATCCTACGAAAATGAACTCGGTCACCATGGTGTGGTTTCTCTCTGCCATTTATTCCAGAAACGCTCTCCTCTGCTGGTGAAAAAAAAAAAAAAGATTAAAATTAATCACTGGCCAATAAAGTACTGAGTACAGATCCCTCATAATCCCTGTGATTGTTCCTGGGAAACAGTGTATAAACATAGGAAAGCTGAAATACATTGAAGGACACTCCTAGGGAATGTTCTCTTTGTATTCCCCACATGCTTTCCATTACAGATAGGACATGTTCCAGCTACAGAAATATTGTGGACTCTGTGTAGGGTGACCAGATGTCCCGATTTTATAGGGACAGTCCCAATTTTGGGGGCTTTTTCTTATATAGGCACTTATTACCCCCCACACCCATCCCAATTTTTCAAACTTCCCCTCTGGTCACCCTACTCTGTTTTAATATGCATGAACCATCCAGTGGGTCAAATCTTCTATAAAATAAGAGATATATAGATTGGGAGTGTTTAGTTTAGAAGGGAGGCAAATAATCTATCAATGTATGCAAGTAATCAATGCTATAGAGTTTATTCATGGTCTTTGATTTTCTCTTCCTAATCAAAATGACCTCAAAGGGCACAAGTGATGCTCAGTGCCCCTTTTATATAGGTGCCTAAATATAGATTTAGGACCTAATATGAGGCAGCCCCAGTGAAAAAGTTTGGTATCACTAAAGTGTCACTGTCCTATTGGAGTCAGTGTATGTTTTACAGACATTCTTTGTAACTACATGCATTATTTTTCCTCCCTGTTACAAATCCTCCTAGAGGTAATAACACTTGTAGGTGGTGTGGACTGTAACTGATTCTAGGATTACTTTTGACTCAGATTCACAGAGCCTAGAAATGAGAAAATGCATCTCCTAGGGATAAATACTAAGTTAACCTGTGGAACTCCTTGCCAGAGGATGGTGTGAAGGCCAAGACTATAGCGGGGTTTAAAAAAGAACTAGATAAATTCATGAAGGATAGGTCTATCAACAGCTATTAGCCAGGATGGGCAGGGATGGTGTCCCTAGCCTCTGTTTGCCAGAAGCTGGGAATGGGCAACAGGGGATGGATCACTTGATGATCACCTGTTCTGTTCATTCCCTCTGGGGCACCTGGCACTGGCCACTGTCGGAAGCAGGATACTGGGCTAGATGGACCTTTAGTCTGACCCAGTATGGCTGTTATGTTTCTATGGAATTTCACTGCTACATGCACAAAGATGCTCAAAAGATAATAATAATGACATTTCTTACCAGTCATGGTGTAGGTGTACATGCTGTAAATTCCATTGTATTTGGTGGAGGAAGATATGGACTGGTTTGACTCCTCATTAACCAATTGACTTCAGCTGAACTACTCAGTCACACAAGTGTGAATGTAATCAGAATCTAGTCAGTTTCATGGTAACACAACGTGAGATGTGTGCGGATGGGACCAAAGCACCTCATGTCCGATTGTAGTCTTTAGGATAGAAAGAAAATGAGTTGGAGATAATTTGTGAGTTTCCTTGTTACTGGAAAAACACAGGTCTCTGGATTCTGCATATTCCCTCTGTCTTTACACCTGTGCTAGACGAGTAAAAAGAAATGAAATTATTTTTAGTAAATATAGGGAACATAGGAATTTCCATACCAGATCAGACAAATGATGCATCTAATTGAGTATTGTCTATGCATTAGCAGTCTTTGTTGTGTGCTTCAGATAATGGGGCAAAGTCCTCACAGTAGGAAGTTATTCAATAACATGCCTATAGGGGTATTTTCACACTACATCCAGGCAATTAGTGGTTGCTTCATGCTCTGAAGCATGAAGGTTTACATCCCTTGCAAATGTCTGTATCATACCTAATCTAACTGTTCTTAATATTTATACTATGAATCAACCCCTCTCCCCCACCCCCCGAAATAAAACATACAAAAAAACCTGCTCAAAAGACTTCATTAAGGTTGGAAAGTTCCGCAATTGAAAATTAGGAAATGCCAGATTTGTGGTTGCCCATGCAACCTTAATTCTGCCCTCGTGGGTGTTTGCATTATGATAGTCTTTAATTACATTATCACATGCTGTTTTTCCTTAGAACCACTGGATCCCTGCCTTGTTCAGGGTATAGAACAGACTAACTTTTGGGTGACCGAGTAGACAACCTAAATGTTGTCTGATGTTCTGTTAATACAGATTTAACAGATGTGCTGTTAATATAGTTTTGCATATGTAATTTCCTGGGTTTTTAAAAAGGCAAAACTCAATTCTGTCACGACACCTCCATTCTGCATCCTCTTGGTTTGCGCCTGTAACCACCTGCAGTGCATTACAGACTTCTACCACTTGCACTACAGGCCTTTGCAAGAGCAGGCTGTTTTCCTATAGCTGACCGGGGAGATGGGTAGGATCTGTGGGGCGCCTGGCCCAGTATTCTGCCTCTCTCTTCCTCTGGGGAAGCTAGGGGAGAGCCTGCCCACATAAAATCCCCAGAGACGGGAATGAACCACTGGGCCACGTATGTAATGCAGAGGTGGCTCTCTCCTGCCCCAATCAACTCTGGTTGAGCAGGTCCAGAAGCAGTCACTATTCCAGGTGCAACATTGTCAACATCTGCTGCTTTTTTTGGTGGTAACACGGGCCCATCTGTTTAGAATACAGGTATCATACTGGCAGGAAGCTCAAATTTTGCTCACAACTGAAGCAAGAAAGGGGTGACAGTGGTTGTCAAAAGCTATAACTCAGCTAAACCTGAATAGAATTTCATGGGGACAAAACAAAAAACAACAAAACCAAAAACGCTCCTCAAGTCTGAGGGCTTTCTCCCAACTGAATTTCAAAAACTTGCTGCAAACAATGGAGGTGTTTTAGCTTCTCGAAAACAAGACTGCAAGGAGCTGTGAGAATGGAAAGTGCTCGGTAACCTAATACAGGGAACACGACCAGCTCCCCCAGTAGTAAATGCTGGATTCTTTTTTTTATTATTAAATATAGAGCTGATAAAGGTGCTTGATCGTGTAACCTAAGCTCACACTTCATAGTTCTCTGTCCCCCTCCAGAGGCTGGACCACACAGAGCTAACACAAACAGACATTTTAAACCAGGTAGTTCATTTTTTTAGATCCCGAGGTCCCGGGCTTGATCCCCAGTGTCAATGACAGAACCGAGAGTACTGAGTTACAAGTGATATTAAGCTGAGACAGAAATATCATGTTCCTCCCCAGAACAGGCACACAACCAGGTGTGTGACAGAAAGTTTTCTGAGGACTCTGCGTCTGGTCCTCTTACCTGCTGGTGTGCATCAGCCTTGCCCTGCAGACTGTCAGGAGGAGATGTGCTATTGTAGACTGGAATCTTGAGTTGACTTTAATTTATGCTGTACCCATTCTGTGTGTAAATAGAGAACTTCAGTTCTTCAAATTGTCACTCCAGCACCAGATCTGCTCTAGAATTTTTGAGCTAGCACCACAATTCATCATGCAAAAGAACACATTTGAGACTAAATAAATGAGATGGCAAAATAAGACATAAGAAAACAAGAGATTATATTTTATGGTTTTCTCTGTCTGCTATTTATCTTACACTATTTGGTTTTTCTGCAAATAGATACCGTCAACATAAGCAATTCTGTAGCATCATGTACCTTTTTCCACTGTGTTTTATTCTGAAGCAGAAAAGCCAAAAATAAATATCAAGCAAAATATCTGAAAAGCTGATGACAGGGAATCTAATTTAACGTCTAAAAGATCGAGAGAATATTTATTCCTACTCTGTCAGAGCTGAGTGGATTAAGCCGACCTGTGGAGAAAGAAGTGTGATATCACCGATCCCAGAAGAATGGTGTGTGGCTGACACAAGTGATTCTTATTTGGATCAGTGGCAACTAGGGACAAAATCCCTGAAGCAGCATGAACCTCAGAAGAGATAGTTAAAATGGCTTTTATGTCTCCTGGAGGTTGGGGATAATAAATCACAAGAGTCCAAAGTAGAACAGCTCCAACAGGAGAGACTGAGGGAGAACCACACCAGAATATCCCATACTTCAGCAGCTAGAGTGCCCACAGGAGAGGTGGTCAAATCTCTTCTCCTGTGAGGTGGAAGGGCCAAGCATCTCCATGCTCAGAAAGAAGTAGCCGTGTGCATACTCAGAGGCTGAAACAGGCACAAAGGAGCTTTTACTGCAAAAATGTAGTTGTCAAGTGAGTTTAGGCACCTATAGGGTTTGGCCTCAGCTGAGTGGGGATTTCAGGAATAGCAATGGGGCCTGGTTCTGAATTGAGGTGCCCAAAGTGGCAATTAGATTTAGGAGTACAGATTTCATCTCTGCCATGTGCCAACACTTAGATCTGGCCTACAGCCAAAAGATTTACAGGTCTTGCTATATCTGCTAGGGATGTGTTTGTCTACTGATATAATTATACTGGTATAAGCATCAGTGTTGATGATGTTATACCAATATAAAGGTGCCATATACTGGAATAGGTCCATACATTATAGGCCAGAGAGGACCATTGTAACCAGCTAGTCTATGGCCTGTGTAACACAGGCCATAAAGGAAATTTTGAAAGTCTTGATTCAGGTGAACCCCCAATCTTTGCATCACCAGGCCCTTTAGCAGGGATCATGGACTAGCCATTGCATCCCAAAGCTCCCTATCACATTGCATGAGTGCTTTCTCCCTAGCATTAGCCTAGAATAAAACACCTTTACCCCATGGTGCTGCAACCGAGGCTATGCTACAGGGTAGCGCTGAGTGAAATTCAGCATTTCCATGCCATAGGAAAAACTGACTTTTCAACATGTGTCTGCATCCCAAATCAAGGCAAAAAAGTTAAAATATTAACATTTTGAACACAATGGAAATTCTGAAAAATGTCCTTTTGGAAATGTCAAAATGTTTTGTTTAAAATTTTTGATGAACATGAAACACTTGGACATTCCAAAATTGAAATGTTTCATGTCGGGGTATTGACCTGACTTAAAAGGCTGCTGCCTGCCTCAGATTGAAATGTATTTATTTGGAAAATTTCAGCTTGGTTTGCCATTTCTGAGACTGAAACTAGGGGAAAAAAGACATTGTTTTGCCCACATTATATATATATCTGATGCCTTTTCCTCTGAGAAGCTCTGGTGCCCCCCAGCTTTGCAGCAGTGACTTGAAATTTGATAGGGTGGTGCCTTATGCAATTCCCATGAAAATCAGACCAAATATGACTATTTGAAAATGACAGGTTTCAGAGTAGCAGCCGTGTTAGTCTGTATCCGCAAAAAGAAGAACAGGAGTACTTGTGGCACCTTAGAGACTAACAAATTTATTAGAGCATAAGCTTTCGTGGACTACATCCGAAGAAGTGGGCTGTAGTCCACGAAAGCTTATGCTCTAATAAATTTGTTAGTCTCTAAGGTGCCACAAGTACTCCTGTTCTTCTTTTTATTTGAAAATGGCTGTTCACACAGGTTCAATGAAGATTTGTGAGAGCTTCCCAGTTTAATCCCCTCAAGATCCCTGTTAGATTCCTAGTTCCCACAGATGCTCATTGGGAGCTGAGTGCTTAACTCACCTTTGTGCTTTGGGAATATCCCTCCTTTGGCTACGTCTACACTTCCGTGCACACCTGGATAGCTGACTGTGTACGCGCTCCTGCATATTCCTCAGACCTGCGTGTAGTGTCCACATATACTGTGCTGGAGAGCGGTAAAACCCTGTGTAGACCACATACCTGCATCCACACTGCCACTTTTGTTCTGCCAGAGCAGTGCTACCACTTCAGAGGCAGTATCCCAGGGTTCTGTGCCTCACAGGAGACACTCTAGGAACTGCCTTTCTGAGTGCAGTTGCCACGGCCCATCCCTTTTACGCATTTGCCCATGGCAGTACCCGCTCATCTCTCCCTCTGGCCACACTGGGTGGAAGACATGGAATGATGGTGGTTCTGCTCCAGCTCCTTGTTAGCAGGTTTTCTCTTCACCCTCTCACTCCCCCGGTTCTCGTTATGCAGACAGAAAGCTGACCAGAAGTCCAAAGTGCAGATAATGCAATGTTTATTGGGTTTAGTTTCCAGCAAACATGTCCCATAACTCTGAGGTCACAGAACCTTGTTTCCCAGTGTCCTGTTCCCCACCTCCTCGGTAGGTATAATGATACCTGCAATGCACGCCCACCGTCCCACCCCTTACAACTTATGGTCACGCTCCGTTTCGGAGGGTCATGGGTCTGGGGGTCTTCATCCCACCCCTTTTGTGCCCCAGGGGAGGGGTAAGGAGTGAGGTTTGCTACAGTCAGGGGCAGGCATTTCTCTGGCCTTTTAGTGTTTTACCTCCCCCCAATCACCCTTTGCCCCTCCCAACTGGTTGCTTGACCTTGCCTTGAGATAGGAGTTGAGGAAGTCTTCAAATGTACGCTCATATATTACACTCCCACCATGCCCAGTAACACTTTTACTGCTCTTATCTGTTCCCATTATACTAACAAACCCATCTGACATAGGCAAAAGCAGCATACACAGTGTCTGCCTTTGTCCATAGTAAGGGTCCCTTTATTCACACATATTAGTAAGAATGTGTGTGTGTGTGTGTGTGTGTATGTGTGTATGTGTGTGTGTGTGTGTGTGTATATATATATAAATCAAACAGGCAAGCAAAACTTAAAATACTATCTCAGGTGAAATTACAAGCCAGTATCCTACATTGGCATTCGCACTCCTAACACTCCTTCTTGAGGGACGAGTGTTCATGTGGTGGGATGGCCAATTGGCAAGATGCTGGGTGGAATCTGGACAGAACTTTCTGACATGACGAAGATGGCTGACCATGATGGGTGACTGACAAGCTCCTCTGGCCCCATGGAACAGATATGGTGACTGCCGGTATTGCCAAGATATGCCCATGGATGGACTGCCACTTCTGGTCCAGGAGAACCAGCATGGTGTCGTGAGATTGCACGATTTTTGAAAACTGGGATGATGAACGATGACTTCAGAATGTGTGATGAGATCACCCCAACCCTCGAGTGCCACAAGCCTCGATTTAGGAAAGCCATGTCAGTGCCAAAGCGAATGGTTATTGCCCTGGGGAAGCTGGTACTACCTGACCAGCTCAGACAACTTTTTCAGTTCCGAGGAAGGACTGGAGGCTAATAATGGTAAGATCCAGGTAGTACTGTTGTTGTGTTTTTTTAATATAAATATTTACATTGCCTCCCGGGGGTGGTGGGAAAGGGGTTTGGTTCCTTCCCGGGCCTGAGGAAGAGCTCTGTGTATGCTCAAAAGCTGGTCTCTCTCTCACCAACAGAAGTTGGTCCAATAAAAGCTATTACCTCACCCACCTTGTCGCTCTCTCAAGTTGAGAACGGGAAGCATGCAAGGTGTACGAGTGAAAAATCAGTTATTGGCTAAGCTCTATTTATATGGCCCCATCACCAGAGTATCTCAGAAGCTTTAATATATTTATCCTCACAACATCCTTGTGAGGTAGGGAAGCGTTAATATCCCCAGTTTGCAGGAACAGAAAGACTAAGTAGTTTGCCCTATGTCACACAGGAAGACTGTGATGGAGAAAGGAAATGACCGTGTCTCCTGAGTATCAGGCTAGTGTGCAAGCCACTGGAGGGATTGTTCAGGTTCCTGCCTGAGAAAAATAGCTGGTTCACTTTGAAAAAAAAATATAAAAGAATCCCCAGGGAGTTTGCACAGGTTTTGTAGGCAACACAATTATGTGCAGTTATTCCCAGGGGACATGAAAGATGTTCTAATAATCCCACCTGTGCCTGGTCTCATGTTCAGACTCGGCAGCACTCCAAGGATTCTGTCCCAATATGCCACCAAAACAAATATAAACAACCCCTCTGACCTCCAAAAACAATCCCCTTTGGGATCAAGGCCATCAGACATCTCCCTCTTGTAGGTTTGTCATTTAAGCTCCAAAGGAGATGGTATAAATTTTCTCCTTTGGTTCCGACATGTGGATACAATTGTCATTTAGAGCTAATTCACGTGGAGATCAGACTCACTGAAATCAGAGTCCTGATTATCTGAACAGCACATTTATATTGTTTTTTTCTGTTGCAGAACAAGCAGTGACAAGGGAAATGATGCCCACGCCACTTGCATTCTGAGAAAGGGAAGCGATTACTTAGGTAAGAATAACATATTGCAAAATAGAGGGCGTCTCAGAGTATTAAAACTTTTATTTCTATTTTTTTGAAAATGTATTTTGATTGTAAAGAAATGTGTCCAGTCGGCATATTTGCCACGTGTGTCTGGGGGAGATCAAGGATGTGGATTGTTTCATTAATTATGTACAGTGATGCGATGCAGGTGATGGACTATTCTGGAGGTAGATATTCTAAGAACACTGGATCCTCAGCTGGTGTCAGTCAATGTAGCTCCACTGAAGTCGATTCCCATTCATGCTACCTGAGCATCTGACCCATCATTCTTTATCCACAGCTGAATCAGCAACTCCCACTCCCCCCCGTCTAGTTCCTAGATTTATATCCTCTAGATGTGAGACTAGTCACACGCGCAGACTGCTGAAAGAGGGGAGCAGTGTTTTAGGGAAACCTCCCATTGTCACAGCCAGTGCGTGTTCTGGTGCATGGCGTAGGAGATGCACTTTCAAAAGCCATCAGTCTAACTTCTTCGCCGTTGATATACAGCCTGAAAAACAATCTTTAGAAACACCAAAACTAGAGATGGTCAAAACAATGGATGGAGCAATTCTGTCAGAAAATGCACATTTGACAAAAAAAATAACATTTTGCAGGAATGCGTTGATTTTGATTAAATTTTGGATGGGAACATGTCTAACCAAAATATGTTTTACTTTCTCATTTTGTTTTTATAATGTCAAAATGTTTTGCTCTGATAAGGTAAAAATGTTTCATTTTGAGTTTATCATATTGTTTTATTTCATATTTACTTTTATATTATATTAAAACTTTAATCGTTTATATTATATTAAATATCTTACATTAGATTATTATTTTAATATTACTGAAAAAAATCAATATTATCAAAAATATCTTTTCAATGTTTCTGAATTGAAATTCTTGTTCGGAATTTCCGTTCCCGGGTAAAGTATGAAACATCAACATTTCATTCTTATTTGGAATGAAATCAAATTTCAAAATTTGGATATACCCCTGGAATGGAAATTTCCTTTTCTAATGAGCTCTAATTTAAACCAACAAAGAAAATGTGTAAGGCCAGATTCATCAAGGGACTTAGGCGTTGGAATGCTCAGTGTTATACTGCCTAACTCCTTAGGTCCCTAGAAAATTTCCAGGATTCACAAAACCTGAGTTAGGACCCTGGGCTCCCTATGCCATGGGGGGAGGAGGAGGAGAAAAAGCTGACTAGGAATGGGGTCCACAAAAGCCAGCATGCTGAGTGGGGAGCTCGCCAATGGGAGAATGCCCTAAGCGCTGTCCCTCAGGAGTTCAGCACCTGAGTCCCGACTGCTTCTGATTGATGGCCAGGAGGACGGTCCTGTAGACCGGCACCTAAGCGGCTTCTTTTGAGAAATGCAAGGGAAGGAAGTGTCGGTGCTCATGCTGGCATCACCAACCGTCTAACGTTTATTCTGGTGGTAAGAGCAGTCATCCAGGGTGTGGGAGACCCAAGTTCCATCCCTCTCCCCCCCCCCCCGGCTTTGTGGGGATAAAACGTTTAAACGTTGGTCTCTCATCTCTCCAGAGAGTGCCCCAACCACTGGGCTATGGGGTATTCTGATGAGGGCTCCTTCAGTCTCTCTGAATGAAGCTGTTCCACTGCGTACGAATACTTAAACAGACAATTGACCCAAAAGAGCGTGAGAACGATTCCATAGCCTGATAGGTCGGGCCCCCGGTATAAGGAGCGGAACAGGAGAAATAGGGTAAAATTTTAGGAGGGAGTTAATTGTGTGTGACATCAGAAACTCTGAGGTACAAACAAGGGGCCAGGCTACTGGTACACATACTCTAGAAGCTCATCGTGTAACTCTGGCAACTCAGTATGGTGAATACGGATCCCTTTCCTACAATTCTGCCTGCCTGCCACGTACCTTTTTGTATGAAACCTGTATAGCCTGGCCCCATAAAAGAAAGTGGACAAGCACCTATGTCCTATATCCTCACCTTAATAGCTTGCTGTACAAAGAGTACCATTGACCAGGGGTGGAATTAATCAACCTGGGTAACTGTATTTGAATCTAGTCATAATAAATTATATTGTAATAAGACAGCACTGGGTGAGCTCTTGGCAGTAAGCACTGAATTTGGGACTTCTATCTAGTAGAATGATTTCAGAGTGGTAGCTGTGTTAGTCTGTATCAGCAAAAAGAACAAGGAGTACTTGTGGCACCTTTTCTCAAGTAAATGTGTTCGTCTATAAGGTGCCACAGGTACTCCTCATTCTTTTTGCTATCTAGTAGAATATAAGCCTCTACTGCCCGATCATTCATTAGCCATCCCTCGATTTGAGGAGGATCTCTACCACAGATTTACATATGGGTCCTGAGATAACTCAGGAATCCAATCCTGGAACCACAAATCTGCCCACAGTTGGTACAGACATTTCGTGGCCGGCCAGCTCTCTGCTGGGAGAAAGTTCTTTCTTTTTCCTACTGCCTGAGCTAAGAGACCCATGGCTGTTAGTTCAAAATCCATAATGGAGTCTTAAACCTCTGTTAGATCTCACCAGAGAACCACATGGTATATGATCAGAATGACCCCAAGGAATTGATACTCAGCCTTTATTTGTCTCTTCTTTCCATGTAATGCTCGCTTTCTCCCTTGTGGGGAACAGCACATCTGGGATAAATGTTGAAGGGGAATCACACCACCGTGACGGAGTTCATCTTGTTGGGATTCACGGACAACCAGCACCTGAGAGTCATGCTCTTTGTGGTGTTTCTGTTGATCTACCTGCTCATCCTGGTGGGGAATCTTGGGATGGTCACTTTAGTCAGGATTGAGTCCCGGCTTCACACCCCCATGTACTTTTTCCTCAGTAACCTGGCCCTCTTAGATGTCGGATACTCCACTGTCATCGCTCCCCAGACACTGATGGCCTTTGCAGTGGAGAGCAAAGCAATTACATTCACTGGGTGCGCTCTGCAGTTCTACTTCTTCTGCATTGCTGTGTCCTGTGAGTGCTGCCTGTTGGGGGTGATGGCGTATGATCGCTTCACAGCCATCTGCAGCCCATTGCTGTACACCGTCATCATGTCCAAGCGGTTCTGCGTGCTGCTGGTGCTGGGGTCGTACCTAGCCAGCTGGGTAAATGCAACGGTTCAGACTCTATTTATATTCCGTTTGTCCTTCTGTGGATCAAACATCATCAATCATTTCTTCTGTGATGTGCCCCCCATCCTGAAACTGGCCTGCTCTGACACCCACATCACAGACACTGTTCACTTCACCTTTTCTATTGTAATTATAACATCTACTCTCCTGACCATTGTCATCTCCTATGTGTACATTGTGGTTGCTATTCTAAGGATCAACTCCACGGAGGGCAGGCGCAAAGCCTTCTCCACCTGCACCTCCCACCTGACGACCGTCACCATCTTCTACGGAACGGTCATTTTTATGTATTTGCGGCCCAGTTCAAAGTACTCCATGGACCAGGACAAAATCATCTCTGTGTTTTATACCCTGTTGATCCCCATGCTGAACCCCCTGATCTACAGCCTGAGGAACAAGGAGGTGAAAGAGGCTTTTAGGAGGATGATAGGAAGGTTTTGTTTCTCAGTGAATGTAAAGGTGGAGACTTTATTTTGAATAAATAAATGGGAGTAAGATGGAGGAGTCACTTCTCTGTGTCATTAACTTGATTTCCGTGAATCACCAAATGTGTTTGTGTTGCATCAAAAGACACTAACGGTCAGATTTTCCAAACAGTTCTGCATCCACCCACCAGTTACTAGTTCAGCACTTCAGCAAGTCGTCCAATTTTCCAAAGTGCTCAGCTGCCAGTCAGGGCCTTAAATTCAGAACCCAGAATCATTGATCTCAATGGTAACTGCTCGATGCTGGGCACTGGGGCAGATCTGGCTCCTTCATGAGGGTCCTAACTGGTGTAGTAGGAAGAGAGCCTGAAACAAGGGGCCCAGTATGGGGCCTGCAGCCTGAGCAAGAGTTGCGGCTAGAAGCAAGCACTGCTCACAGGTGCAGCATAACTCCGCCAGCCTCTCGGTCAGACTGTGCGTGTGTGGAAAAGTACAGCCACTGGCAGGAAAGGAGCTGAGGCTGCAAAGCAAACACCGCTAGGCTGGAATCACAGGCTCCTGTACTTAGCACTAGGAGCACCCGGGACATCAAGCGCTAGAACATCCTGACACCAGAGAGAGAACCAGAACCTGCTGACCTCCTAGGTGTCGTGACATGATGAATAGAGGCGTTTGTAGGCT
Organism: Chrysemys picta bellii; assembly: GCF_011386835.1. NCBI lineage: Eukaryota > Metazoa > Chordata > Testudines > Emydidae > Chrysemys > Chrysemys picta. Next base: position 6,564,382 of record NC_088794.1, read on the forward strand.
TAGGTGATATCAGAGGGTGGTACATGACCTCATCAGAGGGCAACACATCAGGGGGCAGTACAAGCCCTATTGGTAGTAGGTATAAATAATGATTACAATAAAGCAACTTGTTCGGCCCAGGGGATGCTGGCAGGTCCGTCCAGTGATTAAGCCAGCCGTTCCATTGTATCGGAGTGCTCAAATTTGAAGGGTCTTGTAAGATATAGGACGCTTCTCATTGTGCTTCACTACAATAAACTGGGGCTCGGGTGCCTTCGTTGCTCAGCTAATCCATGGTTGTCGATTTCTTTGATTGTGGGGTGTTGTCTCGGTTACCTGCAGAAGCTGAGACGTACACACACAGGGGTACACACGCAGCCAAACAACATCTGTCAGCGCTCTGAACGAACACTGACCACAACTGTGAGCTGAGCAGTACTGAAAATCTGCTACCAATGGTGGTCACTGAACACTTTAGAAAATCTGGTTGTAACCACAGAATGGGAAACCACAGGTTTCCCACTGAAAACCTTTCTTCTCTACTGAGAGATATTACCAGTTCCAGCACTATTCCCTGTACTAAGCCTCCAGAATATATCTCATCCCTAGGGCCCTACGAAACTCACAGTCCATTTTGGTAAATTTCACAGTCATAGCATTTTAAAAATCTTGAATGTCACGGTTTCAGATATTTTAAATTTCCCAGTGTTGTAACCCTGGGGGTCCTGACCCAAAAGAGGGTCAGGGAACAAAGCTATTGTAGGAGGGTCATGGTATTGCCACCTTTACTTCAGCACTGACTTCAGGGATGGGTGGCTGGAGACTGGTGGCTATTGGCCAAGAACCCAGCTCTGAAGGGCGTGTTGATGCCAGCAGCAGCAGAGAAGTAAGGGTGGCAATACCATACCCTGCCACCCTTCCTTCTCCACTGCTGCTGGCGGTGGTGCTGCCTTCTGGGCTAGGTGCCTGACCAGAAGCTGCTGCTCTCTGGTTTATAGGTTTATATTAGAGAATATTTTGGCTGTAACACAAGGGACCTGCAGGCCACATCCTGTATGTTGAGCTAAGACAAAGTTCGCATACTTATGTTTGGGACCTTTCTTCTAGATAGATGGTGATGAGCTAAAGCATAAGGTCCATGTATGCCTGCAACCTTTACCATAGAGGATGCGTTAAAGCAGGTTGGCATAGGTCAGGGAAGATGCATCTATAAGTACCCATGGTGCATAGCGAACTCCCATCATCCTCCCCCACACACACACACACTCACACACCGGGGAAGAGTTGGGGGAGCCCCAGCCAGGTCCCGATCCAAACTGGGACCTGGTCCGGAACCGTGGGGAATGGGATCAGGGTTGGGAGGTCCCAGAGCCCTCGTGGGAGGGGGCCAGGCAGGAGCCGTCCGGGTCCAGGCTGGGGGAGGTGATAGGTGGAGGCTACTTGTCTGCACCGGAGGCCAGGACTGCAGTGAAGCCCCGCTTGTCATTGGATTCACCCGGCTGGCTGGAGCGCGGGGTGGGGAGCGCAGCGCTGGGCCCAGCCCACGTTTAGTCATCAGATGCAAGAAGAGCTTCTTAAAGAAGCCACATCCTTTGTCCCCCCGGCCCAGCACTAAGAGGGTCTGCAACCATTTCCTCCTGGCTGGAGGAGGGCAGGGGCCCTGGGGGAGACACCAGGACAGGCGAGAATGGCTAGCTCTGTCCTTGAGAAACACCCCCATATTCCCCCCAGACCCTTGCGACCAGCCCAGAAGCTGCCTGTTCCCCTACTTGTCCCCCTAGCCCAGCTCCCTCTGCCCTGAACATTAAAAAGACTCACCTGCCTGCAGTGGGGGAGGCGGGAGCCCGGCTGGGAGCTGCAGGAGCTGCACAAACTGGGAGTGAAACAGCTGATACGCGGCTTTGCACCAAACACTAATTATTTTCCATGAGTGCTGCAGCCCTGGAGCACCCACGGAGTCGGCGCCGATGGGCGTGTGGGTTGCTCACTGGCATAGGTTTGCCGCAGGGTTTGAAGCCTGGAGACCGGGGCACATCTGGCTCCAGAAGTGGAGGACGTCCCCTAAACAAATGTGAGAATCCAACTAACTATTTACACAACTGCTTAAAAAGTAAACTGAAGACAAGAACTCTTGGAAAAAAGAAAAGAGGGATGGAGGAAAAACAGTGAGAACCACTGACAATCACCTTGCTGAACAAGGAGGAGCTGTTCTAGTGATTGTCATGGGTGGTAAGAAGGAACTGAGAGGGTTCAGGCCCGGCCGTGCCCCCTTTTACCAGCACAGGAGGGTGCTAGAACTGGCCCGGCGGATACCACTGAGGGAAAAAAATATCCTGTGACTGTCCATGCAGCGCACACACCTAACATGGAAGGAGCATGTGCGAGCACCTGAAGAACAGATTTTTTTGTTCACTGGCAAGTCTGACTTTTTTTTTTAATCATTTTGGGTCAAACCAAAACCAACTTTTTTGAAATGTTCAGTAAGTTAAAAAGTAAAAAATAAAAATAAAAAAGCGGAGCCGTGTGCTCCAAGGGGTTCCCTGGAGACCGAGGTAGCAAACGCAGGGCTTGGGGCACTGAGCGCCGGGGCTGTGGGTGAGCGGGGAGCAGCCCAGACAGGAGGACACAGAGAAGGAGCGAAGGAGCCCCAGACACAGCCAGAGAAGCAGTAGTAGCGTGACCCTGGGGGGGAAAGCTAAGGACATAAGATTTTGGGTGAGCAAGCGTAACATTAATATGATTTTTTTTATGTCTGTTGCGCTGGGTGCTTGTATCAGTGACAGCAACAATCCATCCTGCAGTTCAGAAAAAGCTGGTGGGGTTAGTGCTGGATTTTAGAACCGATGGGCGTTTTAGATCCTGGGGGAGTTCGTTCCTCAGCACTGGATGGCTCCGGGAAAGCGCTGTCTCTGGCTCAGACGAGCCTGCCCCACCCCCTCCTTCATTTGTCTCACTTCTTCAACGGTCACCCTGCGCGGCCGAGGACATCCTGCCATTCAGTCACCCCGGCTCAGGCCTGTGGATAAGGCTGATGTTGCTAACTTTATGTTCTGGGTTTAGTGTATGTGTCCTAGGGGGTCACACACTCGGTTGCTGCTGGCGGGTGAACTTATTGCACACACCAGAGGATTCTCACATCCCTCCATTCCCACCCCCAACCTTCCTGTGCGCCACCATCCCATGCCCCTCAATTGCAGGGGCTCTGTGTGCCCCCCAAACGCCCTCCTCCTCCCATACTAGGGACCTCGTTTTCCCCTCCAATGCCAGCAGCATTGTGTGCCTCCCATTGCCCCCATACCAGGGGCTTTGTGTCCCCTATTCCTCACTCTCCCAATGCCTGAGTCCCCAATTCTCCTCCATACCAGGGGTTCTGAATGTGCTCCCATTCCCCTGTTCCCCCGCCCCACATATCCCCTCACTCCCTCCATACCAGGATTCGCTAGTCTTCCACCCATGAGGAGTTATGTGTGCTTTCCATTACTCCCTCCTTCTATACCAGGACCCCCTTCTCTCTCAGGCCAGGAGTTCTGTCTGCCCCCCATTCCCAACTTCCCACCCATGCTAGGGGTTCTGGGTGTCCCCTTCCCCATAGCAGGTTCCCCCAATTTCATGCTGTCTGGAGTGCCTCACAACTGTGAGTGTGAATCTCAGGTCAGACTGTCAGAAAACAGGGCAGCCACCCCAAGCCGGTGGTGTGGTCTGTAATTAAATTTCACCAACCAGTAACAAATGTGGACTCCTGGATCACTGTTCCAGTCTTACCAGGGAGTCACAGACAGTCCACTTCAGCTCTCTAGCCCATTTTACCCTGCAAAAAAGCCAAACTTAGTGATAATGGTCACAGAAACCAAAAAGCACACCATCAGGTTGCTCCCAGTCCCAAGACACCAGTCACTTCCCCCTCATCAGTTGGTACTCTGGATCTTACACCAAGATCAACACTGGTAGCCAATTCTATAGTTAACTAACTACAGGTTTATTACCTGACAAAAGAAATGAGTGTTCTTGAGAGGTTAAAGCAGGTAAAATACATTAACAGGCGAGTCAACATTTGTAAACCCAAAAGGATAGCAGAGATGTAGTAACCTGCCAGTTCAGGGCTACCCAGAATAACTCTGGGGATCTCCATCTTCCCGGTTAGTTATTCCACCCTGATAGAATCCAAACAGTCCAGAGATAAAGGATCTTCCTTTCAATCAGTACTTATAGCTTCTTCTCCACACAACAGTCAGAGCAGTGTTCTTACTCACACAATGGCCAATTGCTTTGAATTTAGCACTTTTCATTTGCAGTCAATGAGTTATTTAATTATAACCTTAGACATAATATAACTGCCTGCCTTTACATTATAATAAGAAGAGATAAATGAAAACAATACAGGTAACATTCCATTAGTTTCATGAAGTTCTAACATCTGAATAAACTCTTAGATTAACACACACTTTGATTTAGGTCTGTTTAATTACCAGACAAGCATAATGTAAATGTAATAGTAAACAACAAGATAAAGTTAGGTGAAAACAATACAATTAACATCTCCTGTGATCTCTATTAACACACAAGTGAATTGGCTGAATATTTACTAATACATTTAACCCCTTTGATAGTCACACAGAAGTGAATGGGCCTATGGCTCTGGCCTGAGCAGGTTTATCAGTCTCACATCTGCCACTAGGAGTTATGTGAGCCCTTCACACCTGCATTCTCCCCCCATGCCATGGGCTGTGTGCATGCCCCCCTTCTCCCATCTATACATCCCCATTCCCTCTTCCATCTCTCCTCCATATTATTTTTTTCTGGGAGATCAGTCATTCAGGTGGCCAACATCTTACACTCCACTGGGAGGATGGGCAGAGCTGAGCTGGGGGTGTTGTTATGCTGGAGGCATTAATCCAGCCATCAGCTAGTTGTTTGATCTACAGGCAACTGCAGAGGGGCTTGAAGATGTGGCTGTGCTAAATGGATACCAGGGAATTCGTGTGTCCCCCATTTTCCCCATTCTGGTTTACTGATTTCCCCTAAACTCAAAAGGGTTCTGGCCATTGGTGCCCAGGGCACTGCCTGAAATTTTGGAATTGATCAGATGAGGTGTTGAAAAATTATCCCATTATAGACAGAGAGACAGACAGAGAAATGGCACCAAGCGGGGTGTAAGGGCGTTGCATGCCTGGCCAAAAGTGACATTTCTAGGCTTTTTTTATCCCTTGGACAGGGCAGAATCCACCACTTCCCTTCCTCGCCCATCCCCCAGTGTAAAGGGAAAAAATATCTCTCATCAGTAGCCAGCACAGCTCAGTCCAGATCCACAGGGGAGCCTCTTCCCTGTGGTGGGACTGAGGTGGGCTAGACAGAAACGTGGGGGGCTGCCCTATACATCTTGTGGGCACACGTACATATTTTTTTAACAATGTGCCCTTAAATGTCTATTTTATGCATGTTATCATAAAAAGGAGAATAAAAATATACACAGATCGGTTTTAAACGTCATCTATTGCAGCTAACCCTCCATGCAGAGGGTGGCCGGCAATCGCAGGGGGAGTAGCCAATAGCACCATGGCTTCTCAGCCTTACTGCCCTGGGTGAGGGGGATGTGCAGGGCAGAAATCAGGGCAGATGGAAAGACCATTCTCAGCGCTGGGATGGGCTTGTGGGGTTTGCTGGCTGCATCCCTCCTTTCCCCATTACATTATGCTGCAAACCTCCCTTATTGGTGTTTCTGAAGTACTTTTTTCCTCCCATGTGGTTCCCCATAGAAGGTGACCATCAGGGCCAGGCTGTTTGGTGTCAGATTAGTTGCAAAAGTGCAGGTTATTGATGCTTTAAGTAGCAGAAGTGGATGGTCGGTATTCAGGGGCTCTTTGGAGGTTTTCAGGTCTCTACATGGTACCACTGCACCAGCAAAATGCAGTAATGAGGACAAATTTGGAATTGGTTGTTTCCTCTGTAAGAAAAAGATGCAGAAATTCCACATATGGGTCTTTCCTTCATCTTTAATTTTGCCATAAAGTCTATGTGATGTGAAAGTGAAAAAACATTGTTTCTTTATCTGTTTGGAAGCTGAAAACTGTGTCTGATCTAAATATGTAATGTTGTTTCTCTTTTAATAAAATATGGGATTTTTTCCACATACCACATTTAAAGAAAATTAACTTATTTATATATATAGAGATATACCTATCTCATAGAACTGGAAGGGACCCTGAAAGGTCATTGAGTCCAGCCCCCTGCCTTCACTAGCAGGACCAAGTACTGATTTTTGCCCCAGATGGCCCCCTCAAAGATTGAACTCACAATGCTGCATTTAGCAGGCCAATGCTCAAACCACTGAGCTATCCCTCCCCCTGAGTTATTTCTGTAACTTTCTGCTCACAGAGTTTCTCAGCCTGTTTTTTATTTCAATCTAAAGGCTTCCTTTAGGCTCTCCAGTGCCTGCTCTTTGGTTATTTTACACCAGTCCTCGGGGAGATCGGCAGGGAGAGCATCAAACGCCTCAGCAAACTGGTGATTGAATTCCTTGAAAACAAACTTCCAGTAATCGGAAGCTGTGGTGCTGGGATCTGGCTGGATGATCCAGTCCGGAAAATATTTGCGATAATCTTTATAAGGCTGAAACTCCCAGTTTGTCTCTATACATCTGAATGTGTTATTGGAAGCCACAGAAGAGGAGCATATATCATAGGCAAGTATTCTAGTTTTATTCCACCGGCTGTCTCCTAATCCTCTAGGCCAATGCATTGCAGAAAAATGCTCATCATGCGCAGGGGCTCCTGCTTCACAGGGGACTTTACAGAATGGACACTGCTTCCCACAGCCAAACACTCGCTTGAAGATCTCATCCTGGGGCTTCACTGCAAGTTTTGAGAGTTTTGACTGAATTTCCAGATTTTCAAAAGTGGATAAAACTTGTTTTTCCAGATCAGGAATAAACTGTTCTATAAAAGCTGAAAATTGGTCTGCACTTGCTGTGTTTTTAAACAGTATCACTTCTAAGCTGTCCTTGGGAATGACTAGATCCTGCTGCAGCTTTTCACAAAAGTTGTCTAAAAAGGCAAAGACTGTCTTAGTCTTCAAATATTTGGAGTTTTTCAGAACATCACTGAGCTTATTAATTATTGGGGAGACAATCCTTTTCTCCAAATCTCCCAGACTTGCCTTCTCTCTGTAATGTGTTAACACGTGTTTCTGTATCCGGGTTTTGATAAAATGTACATAATTCCTTGTGTATTGCAAATAACTGTTAAATTCATTTTCTTCCAAAAGCTTCTTCAGAACAAAGAATTGGAAAAAGCTCCGGGTGCTGTAATCAGCAGACTGTTCACTGCTGAGAATGTCATCCACGATTTCTGTCCCAAGTCTCTTGTTCACATAGTCCACCAGGGCAGGTCTGAGACACCGATCACAGAAATTCCAGGCCCTGTCTTGACACTCATCCTTCTCTAAGTACAGAGCTTTGAACGTGGAGAGATACTGAGGTTCCAGTTTCCCCAGATGCTGCAGAGGATCATTTTCTGTAATGAATTCTTCATGCATCTTCTGAAATGCCCGAGCTGCATCCCCCAAAATGTGAAGCTTCAGGTCAACTTCAAAGCAAGGGCTGATGTGAAGATTTTCAACATATGCCTGCTGAAGCTGCTCGTTAATCATCCACAACAACTCTCTGCAATAAATTTCATCGTAATCTGCTTTGCCATTTACCTTTTTTTCAGTGTAACTATTGCACGCATCTATTAAGGATATAGCAAGAGCCTCTGTTTTATGCCAGCGTTCCTGTGTAAAGTGTTCTTTCACAGCTGACACTGATATTTTGAACTTTAAGTATTCCTTTTTCATTTTGAAATTTTGTGTTGTATAAGTAGGCAAGCTTTTGGCATCCTGTAACATCTGCCATGCTGCACTCCCCCTATTCTCTAGGTCTCTTCTCAGATGGAACTCCATTTCTTCATCTATGTTGCGTTTCAGCAGAGGAATGAATGATAATTCTCTCAATGTTTCAGTCCACATGGCTTCAAATTCTCTCTCCTGTTCATCATTATTTAGCTTGCATTTGCTTTTCCTGCAATGGTTCAGAAGCCTGTCAACTTTCTCTTCAATTTTTCTCTTGTACTCTGACAGGACAGCATCAGTTTTATGTCGGCCCTTTCTAATTTCAATTGCTTCTTCCAACTTGCCAAATGAATAACTCTCCAGTTCATTCCTCAGACCATTTGCACTTCTCCTAAAATCTTCTTTGTACTTTTCTATCAGGTGCAGATTTGCTGCTCCACTTTCAAAATATTGTTTTAAATGATCCAAAATCTTCTCTGCTTCTTGCCTCAGTTTTACCTGTGTCTCTTTCTTTAGTTGGTTAAAACATTGGTGTCTAGTTTATCTGGTGGCTGATTTTGGATGAAAGTTTCCTTTTCAGATACCCAGAGGTGCATCATCTTGCGGAAACCCCATTCCCATTCTGCATAATTCACAGAGAGCTGGTTATAGGCTTCAGCGACGAGGCTGTTTCTAAAGCTGAAAATGAAGTTCTCATGTTTTACAGCATTCCACAGGCTCCTCACCCATTCAAGAAATTGGGGGATGTCCTTGGGGGATCTGTTTTGTGAACAGCCTTTCAGAAATTCAAACAAATATTTCTTTAATTCATAAACCTTTTCACTGTATCCCATATTCACTGGAGCCATGGGAGGGACTCCACGCCACAGAGCAGGAATGTACCAATTGTGTTTTTCCAGATCATAATCCATAATATCAGAAAATGTCATCTCCCTGCCTTTCTTTTCCATGTTTGCTGCAGCTTTGGTCATTTCATCCAGCTGCTCCAGGAGGTGTTTCCTGTCCCTCATGTTTTGTTCATGCGCAGACACATCACTGACGTTCTGATGCACAAACTGGCAGTTGGCTTTTTGCCCTATTTCATCCATTCTGAGAAAGGCATGGACCACGATTTGCAGAATATCCTTCATTTCAGTGGCGTTCTCCATGGCCATGTTAACGATGGTTATGTCGCTCAGTCCAATCACCAAAGTGGCCAGCTCATTGTCATGTTGATAACTGTCCTCCAGCTTGGCCAGTTCTGGGGCTTTCAAGCCTTCTGTGTCTATCACCAGGATGAAATCACAGCCCAGCTCCTGCTGAAAGTTCTCTGCCACTTTAATGAGGGACATGAAGGCTCCTCGTGTACATCGGCCACTGCTCACTGCAAACTGCAGGCCGAACATGGTGTTGAGGAGGGTGGATTTCCCAGTGCTCTGCACTCCCAGCACCGTTAGAACCAGCATTCTGGACCTTCCCCCCAGCTTGGCATGGAGCTCAGTCAGAACATCTGTCACCCACTGCAGTGGGATGTTGGATACGTCTCCATTGATCAGCTCCATGGGAAACCCTTCCAGCATCAGGTCAGCTGCTAGGCCTGGGAGACGGGTGAATTGCCTTTGGCTTTCTGCCATTTTACCTTCTTTAACCATTGAGCATTCAGCCTCATAGAACTGCCCCAACTCACGCATGAAATGCTCCACCCCTAAGGAACTGGCAGAGATTAGTTTATCGTGTTCTGCAAACATTTTGGGGTCATCTTTTGAGTTTTTGCATTTCTCTTTATATTGACCCCGTAGTTTAGAAATATTCTCCCGAGCAATGTGATCCAGGTCAAACTTCATCCATTTCAGGAAGTAATGTTTCTCCTCGGGAGGCAGTCGGCCTAGTCCAGTAATAAATGTAATCAAAGCATCAGTCAGGTCATGTGTATTCTGCTGGACACGTAACTCTATTGATTTCTCTTTCAGTTGAGACTTGTATTTCTCCAGAGGGGTGTTTCCTTGCTTTTTCAGTCGGCACAGCTCTTTTTCCACTTCAGCCAAGTTTTTCCATGGCTCCCCTTGGAGTCTCAGCTTTTCCCTCTTGTACTTTGCCACATCTTTTATGTGTACAGTGATTTCCTTGGCATATTCACTGGCATGCTGACATTCCTCAGCATCCTCATCTACCTGGATGCCTAACTGACGTGCAGTCTCAGCCATGGCATCTATACTCACTCTCTTGGGAGAAGACGTCATTACAGCTGCTATTGCAGACTGCAGAGCTTTTACAAATTGTGCCTTCTTTGTGGTACCTCCTTTCCACAGCACATGTGAGTTGTTCAGTTTCAGCGCCGGGCCAACTTTTTCAGGAATTCCAGCGTTTCCTTGACTTTCCCAGCCTGACTGTTAAGGATGAAGTAGTATTTAGTGGCTGATCCCTGCAGAGATGATAACAGCGCGTATTCTCTCTCATTGATACTCTCAGTAACTATGAACACTGCTGAGGAGATCTCTGTTAAAAATCTAAACTGAAGCCAGTGGGACTCAATATCTCCGCGCAGATTTGTAACCGCGACGGGCTCTGGGAAAAGATCTGAATTCCTCATCCCAGCAGGGAAATACCAGGAAATCTCGACCAGCCCATCTGCGATTTCCCGAGGGATGTTCCCAGACTCCATGTCCTGGTGGACAAAGAAATCGTGATGCTGCTGAGAGGGGCTGAGAACCTCATTGAGGAGTTTGGACTTGGAGAAGCTGCAGCTCCCCAGCCGCACAAAGGAAATGGTTGGCATTGCTGTGAGCACCAGGTTCTCCTCCCTGAATCCCCTGCTCTCTGCCAGGGAGTGCGGCCTCCACTTCCTCACAATGTCCCTCATGGCCCACAGCATTAGGGTGCACTTTGGGGTGTCGAGGGCAGGTAGCAGCAGAGGGAGGGCAAACTGGCACATGGACATTTTGGACAGGATCTCCTGCTGCAGGAAACTGTCTGAGCAAAGCAGAACAGCACAGAGAACATCGAGGGGGTGCAGAGAATCACTGGTGTCTGTGTCACTGAGAAAAAAAAAATCTTCAAGAATATCCAGCTCCTCTTTGTCCATAATGAGTGCCCGGTGCTCAAGCTTTGTGTTCCTCGCCATCCCATTCAGAGCCATGAGCTTCCTCAGGAAATGCCACGGTAAATCTCCTGTTGTCTGGGGAGTCCAGTTCTTTACACTTTCTTGGGTGATTTCCAGGACATCTCTTAGCTTTAGTTTCCTGCAACTGTATTTCTGCATATTTAGCTTTGATTTGATGTACTGAAGGGCTTTTTGTCTCTCTGCAGAAAGGAGATACAAGGGGGGAAATTAATTAATTTTCAAACTGGACACCATCAAATTAGGCTTGAATAAAGACTGGGAGTGGATGAGTCATTACACAAACTAAAAACTATTTTCCCATGCTAATTTTTCCCCTACTGTTACTCACACTTTCTTGTCAACTGTTTGAAATGGGCAATCCTGATTATCACTACAAAAGTTTTTTCTCTTCTGCTGATAATAGCCCACCTTAATTGATTTGTCTCGTTAGAGTTGGTATGGCAACCCCCATCTTTTCATGTTCTCTGTATATATATATATATATATATATCTTCCTACAGTATTTTCCACTCCATGCATCTAATGAAGTGGGTTTTAACCCACGAAAGCTTATGCCCAAATAAATTTGTTAGTCTCTAAGGTGCCACAAGTACTCCTCGTTCTTATTGCAAATTTGACATGAGTAGTTTCAGCCATTCATAAAATGGCCAGAGGAGAAGAAGGAGATGGTGCTTCTGTTCCCTCCCAGCTTAGATCTGGTCCGCTGCCACCACTCCCAATGTGCTAATTCCCTTCCCTGGGTAGCCTTGAGAGACTCTTCACCTATTCCCTGGTGAATACAGATCCAACCCCCTTGGATATTAAAACAAGGAGAAATTAACCATCCCCCCTCCGTTCTCCCACCAACTGCTGGTGGATCAAGATCCAACCCCCTTGGATCTAAAAACAAGGAAAAATCAATCAGGTTCTTAAAAAGAAGGCTTTTAATTAAAGAAAAAGGTAAAAATCATCTCTGTAAAATCAAGGTGGAAAATAACTTTACAGGGTAATCAAACTTAAAGAGCCCAGAGGACCCCCCTCTACCCTTAGGTTCAAAGTTACAGCAAACAGAGGTAAACACCCTAGTAAAAGGTACATTTACAAGTTGAGAAAACAAAGTTGAAACTAACACGCCTTGCCTGACTGTTTACTTACAAGTTTGAAATATGAGAGACTTGTTCAGAAAGATTTGGAGAGCCTGGATTGATGTCTGGTCCCTCTCAGTCCCAAGAGCGAACCACCACCAAAACAAAGAGCACAAACAAAAGCCTTCCCCTCACCAAGATTTGAAAGTATCTTGTCCCCTTATTGGTCCTCTGGGTCAGGTGTCAGCCAGGTTACCTGAGCCTCTTAACCCTTTACAGGTAAAAGGATATTGGAGTCTCTGGCCAGGAGGGATTTTATAGTATTGTACACAGGAGGGCTGTTACCCTTCCCTTTATAGTTATGACAGTCACAAAGGTTGAATGATGGCTAGAAATTGTAGCAACCAGCATAGAACTTAGAGGGAGGAGCACAAGTTGCAGGAGGGAAGAGTATGGAGGAGGCACCAGCAGGTCAGTCTGTGTGCACATGGCTAGAATGCTAAGCTGCCATTGCTGCAGTTCTGTAAATAGTCACTTTAACATAGAACCAGTTTACTTTAATAAGATTGGATCCTTGCAGAAAAAAAGATCTATGGATGATACTGAAGCAAATTGAGAATGAACAGAGAAAGGCCTGCAATTCAAATAACACCAATATCCTGAAAAGTAAAGGTGTAGAGGCATTAGACGACAAAGCCTGTGAATATGCTGTTCAAACATTATGCCAAGATGAGTAGGATCATATATGATGATGAGGATAGAACCATGGCAAAAACATGCAAGATGGAGTATTCAGGAGGAAAGACAAAGATAATTCAAAAACCTGCACATAGATCTGAGTACCATGGCTTTAGAAAGATCTTCCTCATACATGAGCTAGAAGATGCAATAGAGAAGCTTGTACCAAGCAAATCCTCTGGGTTGCAGCACATCTATGGCCATATGAAAGAGCACTTTGTGTAGAAGGTTAGAGCCAGGTTGTTGGACATCAGAAATTACTCAAGGATAAAAAGAAAGGTACCTAATTGGTGGAAATCAGCAGTTATTGTTCCTCTGAAGACTGGCAAGGATCCCCCTTTTTTCCAGGCAGCTACTGGCCTATGTCTTTAACCAGTCACCTTTGCAATATAAGGGAAAGAATGGTACAGTCAAGGCTTTTATGGTGTCTTCTAAAAGAAGACTTACAGGCCTTTGCACTCAATTATGGACCTGCTGGTGGCCTTCTGGCAGCCTCTTATTGGTGGCTTTTGCTTTACTGGTGGCTTCCAGCAAAAGCCACCCCAATCATCAATGGGAGTCTTTTTTTTTAAACTCAGTGCAGCATTTAATGGAGTCTGGCATGACAGGCTGTTAGTGAAACTCAGTGAGATGGAAATCTGTGGTAGAATGCACATCTGGAGAAGAGGTTTCCTACTGTACAGGAAAATAATAGTAAGATTAAATGGCACCCTTTCAAAGACAAGTCCACAGAGACAAGGCTTCCTCATGATAGCAGTTTTCAGGTATCTGAAAGGGTGTCATAAGGAGGAGGGAGAAAACTTGTTCACCTTAGCCTCTAAGGATAGAACAAGAAGCAATGGGCTTAAATTGCAGCAAGGGAGGTTTAGGTTGGACATTAGGAAAAAGTTCCTAACTATCAGGTTGGTTAAACATTGGAATAAACTACCTAGGGAGGTTGTGGAATCTCCATCTCTGGAGATATTTAAGAGTAGGTTAGATAAATGTCTATCAGGGATGGTCTAGACAGTATTTGGTCCTGCCATGAGGGCAGGGGACTGGACTCGATGACCTCTCAAGGTCCCTTCCAGTCCTACAGTCTATGAATCTATGAATCCTCTGTAGGCTTACCAAAACCTCTCACCCTGGTTCTCCCTCCCTGGATGGCTGACTTCTCTGGCAGTTCCTTGCCAGCCTGCTGAAGGGATCTCCTCTCTAGTCCTGCTGTCTCTCTGGCAGACACCCTGCCCTCCTGCCTTACAGTCCTTTTACCCTTACAGCTGCTGCAAGGCCATCAATCAGCCCCAGCTGAGCAGGTAGTCAGTTCTCCATTAACACTGTAGTTGCCAAGCCAGCATGGAGTCTGTACATCCCATAACATTGACACACAAGAGTGCCACCCACTGCGGGGCAACAGGACACTGCAAGCCATGGGTCTAATCACAGGACAAGCACATAATATCCTCAAGGTGAGAGAGGAGGGAGAACAGTCAATGTGTACCAGACTCTAAAGACATGTTCCAAGGAGATGGGCACCTGAAGGGCAGGCTGAAGTTAGAAAGAGACCCCCATATGCAGCCCAGGAGATTCCTGAAGCAGAGTTCCAGTAGCCCTGATGGACCTGCTGAAGAAGGATTTAGCACACCTGCCAAAAAGAGGCATCATTACACTTGTTGAAACTAGTACAGACTGGCTCAACAGCCTTGTAATAGTTAGAAAATCTCCAGTTAAACCAAGGATTTGCACTTATTCCAACTGTAACCCACACATCTCCTGGGTGTGGTGTTCTGGCCCATCTCGTGGCACTGAGGCCACTTAGAGAAAGATTAACGAGTCTGCTAAAGTCTTAGCTAAGAGCCATGTGGCTTTTAGCTCATGCAGTAGAGGCTCATGCATTTAACTCCAGAGGTCCCAGGTTCGATCCTGCCTGTCGACGACTGGGGTCTGTCAGTGTTACACAATCACTGCCCATTATCAGTTACTGAGGTCATTTATTTACCCATGGCAGAAGTGTTCACTGTTTGATGTACAGAATGGGTTCTGCCATATGATATTGAGTTGGATGAGCCATCCAGACGCCAAACAACCTTCGCTAAACAGCAGCCAGGTGGAAGCAACTCGCCCACCAACAGCGACAACACAAACAAGAAATGGGAGATGGGTCTGAAGACCAGAACTTTTGAATAGAGCTGTGCAAAATATTTTCAGTGAATAGTAAATTCTCCCCAATATGCTTTTTTGGGACCACTGAAAGTATTCACAAATTTGGTTGAAATTCATTGGATAGCTTCAGCCAAAAAAGATAAGAAAAGAAAAAAGAATTGTGAGAACTAATCAGCTGCAATGCTAAGGTGATATGAGCCAGGCACCTGTAACCTCTGGCCCCAGCTAGTAATGAAACTCTTCTGGAAAAGACAGAACAATAACAAAATAGTTGTTAAAAGTAAAGGTGTAGCAACGTGCATGGAACTTGGAGGGCAACGGGTTGCAGGAGTGCAGAGTTTGGAGTCATTCTACGTGCCTGTGGCTAGATCACAGAGCTGCTCCTATGCAGTTTAACAAACAGCTGCTTTAAAAAAGTGCCAGTAGAGTTAACTCAGGCCATGTCCACACTAAGGGTGCTACGGACACTTCCTACAACAATGCAAGGGTTTTTTTTTTTATTGATGTAGGTAACCCACCGTCCCGAGCAGTGGGAGCTTGGTTGACCTCACCATGTCTGCATTGGGGGTTCGGTTGGCTTAACTACAGCACTCGGAGGTGGGAATTTTTCACACACCAGAATCACGTAGCTAGGTCGATCTAAATTTTATGTGTAGACCCGGCTTGAGGGTAGAGTCTCCTCTTGCTATTATCCAGCACGCATCATATGAAACAGAAACAAATGTTTGTCTTAATGAAATTTTTGTGCGTGGTCTCCATTAGTGTTTATGATCATTTGTGTTTACTCAAATTAATTTGCAACCAATTAACTCCCATTACAACAAGAACAAAAGAGCTGCACAGGGCCCTAGGGTTGAACCCAGTCAGTTAGTACATTTTAAAAGGTGTAGAACTGCATCTACACAAAGTGGCAAATGGTGTTTCTAATGAGGTTTGCTAACTTTAAGTAGCTACCTTAGTTCGAACATACACATTTTTCTAAATCTAGACAAGGGTTAGGGCACAGTTCCCCTCCTGCTTTGCCCTCATTCTGTTGGGAGACAGTAATTTATGGCTGGCCTCTACCAGCAGCAAATTACCAGAACCCACGATAGCTCAGCTGTGCTGGCTGACATGTTCAGTGTGAGAGAGAACAGAGCCATGTCTCCAACCATTCCCCTCCCACCAGCTTTCATGGGCCAAATGTCTTTCCACCCCTGAGTGAGTGGGAAGGCCAGGTGAAACTCTAGACCTTTATTTCCTCTTCTCAGTTTCTCTTTTTGTACCAGTCAGTGCAAATCACCAGTAGCCAGATTTTGCCACCTTGTTCATGTTGAGTAGTTCCTCTCTGCTCACAGTTTCATTGAAATCAGTGGGACCATGTGAGGAGAAACGCATTACTTCCTGTGAGGAAAGGAATCAGAATCTGTCCCTAACTCTTCTGATGAAAGGATTACTCACCTTACGCGGTAACTGAGTTTCTTCGAGATGTGTGTCCCTGTAGGTGAACCACTATAGGTGCGGTAATGCCCTGCGCCTGGGATCTGAGATCTTCGGTAGCAGTGCCCCTTGGGCCACACATGTGCTCCACCCCGTCTCACGCTGTGAGTGACTGCTATATAGCGCTGTGCAGTCCAACTGCCCTCAGTTCCTTCTCTAGCTTAGAGTCCATGTTTGAATTCCAAAGCAGAGGGGAGAAGGGCAGGTGGTGGAGCTGGGGCTTCAGAGGGGTGGGGGTTCAGAATAACATTTATTAAGAAGGATAGGACAGTGCATCCTAGTAGGGCATCTGATGCCACGTTGTGGGTGATAGCGTGGTGTTGACTGAAGGTGTCTGTGGACACCCAGGTGTCCACCTTGCAAATGCCTGTAATCAGCACGTTATTTAGAAAAGCTATCGAGGTGGACAGTAAGTAAATGCATCCAAGTTCCAGGTGGGGACTGAAGTTTGTGCTGTCAGTAGCAAAGGTGGATACACTCCAAGATCCATTTTGAAACACATTGTTTGGATATGGCCGATCCCTTTGATCTATCAGCAATAGAGAGGAATAAACGTGGCAACTGTCTGAATGATTTGGCTCTGTCAAGGTAAAAGGCTAGTGATTGTCTGATATCGGAGGTGTGCAGTGTGGGCTCATGCTGGTTGCCATGTGGTTTAGGGGAGAAGGAGAGAAGGTGGATAGGTTGATTTAGATGGAAAAAAGATGGTACCATGGGTAAGAACTTTGGGTGTGATCATAATGTCACCTTATCTTTGTAAAAGATTGTGTACAGGGGTTACGCCAAGAGGACACCTATTTTCCTACCCATCAGGTGGATATGATGGCTGTGAGAAAACCATTTTCATGGATAGATGCATGTAGGAGCAGGTCACCATAGGTTCAAACTGAGGGCTGATAAAACAGCGTAAAACTAGACTGAAATCCCAAGGTGGGGTGGGGTCTCATACTTCAGGGTAAAGTTTTGAAGGCCCTTAAGGAATCTGTTTGTCATTGGGTGGGTAAATACCAAATGATCTTCTATCTTGGAGTGGAATGCAGTAATGGCACCCAGATATACGCGAACGGAGCTTGTGGGGAACCCTGATCTTTTTAGCTCTAGGATGTAATCCAGGATAAGTGGTAAAATAGTGCTAATTGCTGAGACATGTTTGGTGTCGCACCAAGTCCAGAATCTTTTCCATTGATGTAGGTAAGTGTAGCATGCTGTCAAACGACTGCTATTTATAAGATTCTCTTTACGTTTTCTGAACAGATCCTGGAACCATGAAGGAGACATACCTCCAGATGGAGTCGTTTTAGATTTGGATGGAGAATTTGACCTGCATCCTGTGAGAGGTGGTGTGGAGTCAACTGCAGGGTGATTGGTGGACAGACTGCCATGTATAAGAGGTAAGGATACCATACGTGTTGTGGCCATGTTGGGGCTATGAGAATGACTCTGGCTCATTCCACTTGTACCTTGTGAAGCACTTTGAGTAGTAGGGGGAAGGGTGGAAAGGCACAGAGGAGAGGTGTATCCCATGTAATGGGGAGGGCGTCCCCCAGAGATTGGTGACCCAGACCTGTTCTTGAGCAGATTTGTGGGCATTTGGAATTTTTGGGTGTGGCAAACAGCTCTATGACCAGAAATCCCCAGTGGCCGAATATGTGCTGTAGGGGTCTTGTGTCTCCCACTTGTGTTCTTGTCAGAACCTCCTGCTCACTGACTCTGCCGTGATGTTCCGGTGTCCAGGTAGGTTTGCGGCAGAGATATTGATGCTATGTTGGATGCACCAATTCCACAATTTTAGCGCTTCTGTATGCAGGGATTAAGACCTCACTCTGTCCTGTCTGTTGATATGAAACATGCAGGCAGTGTTGTCTGTGATTACTCTTATAGCCTTTTGTCTGATTATTGGTATAATTTGTAGGCATGCATTGAGGACTGCATGGAATTCTAGGAGGTTGATGTGCAATGTGGATTCCGATGGGGACCACTTGCCCTGTACTGTGTGGGTCTGTAGATGCGCTCCCCAACTGAGTAGGGAGGTGCTGATCTTCAGTATCAAGTATGGTGGTGGTTGGAGGAAGAGAACTCCCATGCAGACATTCTGGGATTGTGTCCACCAATCTAATGTGTCCTTGACTGTGAGTGGTAGCAAGGGCAGTTTATTGAGGCTGTGTCTGTGGGGTACATACACTGTGCGTAGCCATTCCTGGAAGTGGCGCGTATGTAATCTCGCATGTTTTCTCACGAACATGGTCACTGCTATATGACCAAGCAACTGTAGACAAGTTCTGGCAGAGATCTATGGGCTAGTCTTCATAGTGGAGATGAGTGATTATTGCAGAAAAATCTGTGAGCTGGAAGGAAGGCTCTGGCCTCTCTTTGAACTAGTTTGGCTCCAATAAACTCCACTTGTTATGCTGGAGTCAGTGTTGTTTTTTGTATGTTTATCTGGAGGCAGAGTCTCAGAAAAAGTCCATTGTTTTTCTTATGGTTTCGAGCGTGTCGACTGTGGACGGGGCCTTGATGAGGCAGTAGTCTAGGTATGGGAATATTATAATCCCTTGTTTGCGGAGGTGTGCTGCCACTACTGCCGTGTGTACTGTAGAGAGACCAAAGGGTAGTACCTTGTATTGATAATGGTTGGACCCCAGAAGAAATCCGAGGAACCTCCTGTGGGAAGGGTGTATGCTAATATGGAAGTATGCATCTTGGAGGTCAAGGGCCGAGAACCAATCCCCCTGTTGCATTGCTGGGATTGTTGTTGATAGTGTGACCATCTTGAACTGCTGTAGTTTGACAAACTTGTTGAGGTTCCGCAAGTCTAGAATAGACCTTCACCCACCGGATTCCATTTGGATTAGAAAATAGTGGGAATAAAAGCCTTTCCCACTGTGCTGGAATGGGACCACTTTCATGGCTCCCAGTCACAGAAGGTGGTTTATTTCTTCTCATAGAAGGTGCTTGTGAGAAGTGTCCCTCAAGAGGGAAAGCAGTGGGGAGGGTGGGCAGGAGAGAGAGGAACAGAATCGAATACCCATTCTTGAGGGGAGGTGGCAGATTCCCCCAGCCATTGGATCGGGTTAGACCTTTCTCTGCTTGGAAGGGCAGAAGGAGCTGGGGAGCTCCAGCCTGGCAAACTCTCAGACTGAGGGCCTGGTACAGGGCCTCAAGGAGGTACTAGGACTGCATAGGTGTAGGAAGAGACAGCCGGACCAATCCCCTTACCGGACCAATCTTCAGGGGCAAACTGACAGTAATTGACCATTGGAACACTCTGAAATGGCCACTCCCAATGGCAGGGGGAGGCTTCTCTATACAAATTCAGACTGGCAGTGGGTCACTGAGGTGAGGTGGGCTTGGGGGACTGGGGTTTCCCAGAGAGGGAACTCTCTGTTTTAGTGTATTTTAAAGAGCATCCTCCTAAGGGAGTTTTTAGTCTCCAAGGCCCTGGTAGAACCTGGCACTAGAGCTGTGTGATTAATGGATTTTTTTGGTTCACTGGCAACTGAGAAATATTGGGGGAAAATCATTGTAGGTAGAACTGCAAATGACATTTGTCAGTGAGTTTGGTGAATCTAAAGTTAAAAAAGATTGTCTCAGGTCAAACAAAATGTTTTGTTCCACTTGAAATAAAATGTTGTGTTTAGATAGCCAGCATTTTTTACCATTTTGAATTGTTTTTAATAAAACTGAAAA
>NC_088794.1:6584894-6645290 GCF_011386835.1 Chrysemys picta bellii
CATGTCCAGAGCAGCCAGAATCTTGCTGTTCTCCTGGACCACAGCAGTGTCTTGCCTGACGTTGGCTGGCGTGATTCCCACCAAAACTGGGAGCCATGGTATTGGCGTTGATTTGAGAAAGCTGCTAACAATCCTACCCATGGCATTGATTTCAGGGTCAATGAGAGTGTTGTGGGAACTTGTGACATACTGGGGTACAATTCAGATCAGTTGGGGGCTGTGTGCCCCTGCCCTGAAACCCTGGGTGCCTTACAATGCCTTGCTGTAGAGCTCCCAACTGGGCCACTCACAAATAGCCAAACAGAGTGCAAGCCACACACCGAGTGTCTGTGTAACTTCAGCCTGCCAATTACACTCTGGTTCTCACTAGTCTTGGTTATACTGCAGGGTGACCCCAATGCACCCCCAGTCCCAGATTTCCCCCCAGAAATGTATGTCCTGTATTGCTCAGCCTTCTCCTGGACAATACAAATATTTTAAGTCTGTTACTCCTTTAAGGGAATAATATTCCAACTTATTATCTTAAATGGAGTTACCCAGACACTTCAACTTAAACACACTGGATTCTATAAAACAGTAAAAGAAGTTTACTAACTACAAAGAAATTTTAAATGAGGATAAGTAATGAGGTACAAAAGTCAGAAATGGTTACTAGAAAAATAAAGATAAAACACTTACTAGTGTCTAACTCAACAAACTATATGAGATTCAAGCAAAATTTCTCACCACATGCTTCCAGCAAGGTTATTGACCAAACTCTTCATGTCAGGACCCCTCCCTCAAAGTCCAGCAGCTGTTTCTTTTTGTCTTCTCAGGTGCAGAGAATGTGATGGGCAGGGAGAGAGAGTGAGCAGTATCTTGTGGTGGTTGACCCTTTTTTTTATACTTTCCCTCCCCCTCTTGAAAAATGTTTCCAGCTGGGAACTATGGGACAAAAAGTCTGTGTGGAAGGAAGTTCCTTGGTCTTTCTTCCACCTGTTTAAGTTTCTTTTGTTTCCCCTTCCTGCTTGGTGACTCTGTTTAGTGCTTAAATGAAAATTAATGCAAACATACGTTCTTTGTTGAAGACAGGTCTGTTCAACCAGTTTGGTATGATGTCAGTTTTGAACATGATACAGGGAAATCTTATAATGTTCATAGCATGCATGCATCACATCCCCAGGATATGCCAGCAAGCTTCTGGATGATGTTAACTGTTCGAGGGTTTTCCCTTCACCCTCTCCCCTGGCTCTTGTCATGCAGTCAGAAAGCAGAAGACCAGAAATCCAAAATTCAGTCAATGCAATGTTTATTGGGAATAATTTCCTGCAAGCAGTGTCCCATCCCCCGGTCCTCAGCAGGCATAATTATACCTGAAATGCATGCCCTTGGTCTCACACCTTACAATTTATGGTCATGTTCCAAACTGGGGGGTCATGGGCCTGGGGTCTTCTTCCCACCTCTTTTGTACCCCATGGGAGGGGTATGGAGTGAGGTTGTGCTACGGTCAGGGGCAGACATTTCTCTGGTCTTGTAGTGTTTTATACCTTCCCCCTAATCCCCTCTTACCCCTCCTGACTGGTTGCTTGACCTTGCCTATGTAAGAATGCAAGAAAATAAGAACGGCCATACTGGGTCAAACCAAAGGTCTATATAGCCCAGTATCCTGTCTTCAGACAGTGGCCAATTCCAGGTTCCCGAGAGGGAATGAAAAGAACAGGTAATCATCAAGTGATCCATTCCATCACCCATTCCCAGATTCTGGCATACAGAAACTAGGGACACCATCCCTGTCCATCCTGGCTAATAGCCATTGATGGACCTATCCTCCATGAACTTATCTAGTTCTTTGTTGAACCCTGTTATAGTCTTGGCCTTCACAACATCCTCTGGCAAAGAGTTCCATAGGTTGACTGTACGTTGTGTGAAGAAATACTTCCTTTTGTTTGTTTTAAACCTGCTGCCTATTAATTGCATTTGGTGACCCCTAATCACCGTGAGATAGGAGTTGAGGCACTCTTCAAATTATGTGCTCATATATTATACTCCCACCATGCCCAGTAACACTTTAACTGTTCCTATCTGTTTCCATTATACTAAGAAACCGATTTGGCTAGACAGAAGCAACGTACAGTGTCTTTGTCCTTTGTTCAGACATATTCATGAGGATATAAGTGTATCAAAAATCAAACAGGCAAGCAAAACCCAAAATTCTATCTCAGGCGAAAATACAGGCCTGAATCTTACATTGTCACTAGCACTTCTAACATTATCTCTTGTCTTTATCTCCTTTTTGGTATTGTGAAGGTATTTGCGATAGCTCAATGTCTGATCAAAGTTAACTCTAAGGTATCGTGGATTGTGGTCAGATGATAAAGGCGGACGACAAAAGTCCTCTTTCAGTGTCACTTTGGCCTCATGGTTATTCAAGTGTAAGGCAGAGATGAATGTTTTTGAAGCACTGGGCTACAGTTACCAAGCTCTGAGATACGTCTCAAGTATCCAGAGATCGTAGTTCATGACCTTCTCTATGGCCTTCAGACAGGTCGCTCGTGTTGCTAGTGTAATATGTCTGCATAGTTTTGTTCTGACACCATGAAATAGCTCTTGCCAACCAGCTATTATAACATGAGAAGATGCTGGAGACTTTAGTAACAGTAAACAGCTTACTTAACTTATTACTGAGAACTATACAGATAGTATTACTGGCTTGCCTGCCTGGCTCCAAGAAACAATGTGCTTCTGCTGCTCACTCCAAAAGGCTCACTACAAAATATTTCCTCTATATAACACTAGGGATAACTTCGGTTCCTGCTCCATTGTTCCTACTATCGATACACAACCTGCCTGTGCATTTGCATTTTGGAGTACTTTGAAAATCAGCTCTTAGACAAACCTTTGCTCAGTGTAATCTATGGAGTCTGTACCACTCCTCTGAAATGAACAGTACATTTCACTTTCCATTGCATTGTCTGTTCCACTAAATAGTGTAGGTCTCACTGAAGTTCTGAACCTTGTGGAAGGTGTGGGAGCACTGCAAGCAGAGCACCTTTCTTCTGTGTATTACACACACCAGTATTGGTACTGTTACCACTTTTAACCCAAGCAACTAGCCAAAAAATCAAGGTCTTATAGGTTTTCCCAGGTAGGAGGAGTAATTGACGATGGAGTCCAGTACCTTTGATGGATTCTTGTTAATTACCAGAGACTGTACAAAGGACTGAATCCCTGATTGCAGAAGGAAGCAAAATAACAGGAGACTGTGTCCTTGCTCACAGCCAGCATCCCCAGCCCAGAACTCACTCTAGGCGTCTTCAAGTCTACCCCATGCTTCCAGTCTGCTGCTGCTACCGCTTGGCTTTCTTCCTCTGCTTCTCTGCATCTGCGGCCCTGTGCGTCTCTCCATGTGTTCTCTCAGTTTATGTCTGCACTTGTGCTTGTCTCACGGACATGCACCCCACCCCGGTCATACAATACCCACTGGCACCCCTCCCCCCCATAGTGCTAGTTTGTAGGCAGACTCCACTATGTCTTGTTTAAGTAGAATTCCTCACCTGTCTCTTACAGCTATCTTAAATGAAGGGAACATTCACACACATCAGTTTCAACAAGGTTTTAATTCAACCCATAACAGTTGCTGTTGATAGTACTGATTCACAGAATTATCCAGATGAGACAAACCAACCCTCTCTCTTATTAAAGCCAAAAGCACAATTGTAGTTTTGGGGTTGTTTTTGTTTGTTTGTTTTTTCTTTACTCAGGGTCAAATTTGTGTCCATCTGAATAATATGAGTAAGAAGAAAGAAGAACTTCTGGAAATTAAATTGAATGAGGAAAGGCAGAGTCAGAAACACCAGGTAGGTGCTCATAATCATTAACCACAAGGGTGTATGGCTTTGGCAGGCATGGGAGGTTTTGGGTTTCTTTGTGACTATGGCACTGTGAGAGATTGTGTCTCTCTCCAGACATCTGTTTCTGTATATGCATGTGCAGTACGTTTTTCTAAATGCATTTATTCCTCTGTGTGTCACCATACCAGAGAGTGCACAAGCAATGTGAGTGTTCCAGGACATGTAGACATCATGATTTCCCCAATACATCTGCTTTGTTGAGAATTTTTCTCTTCTCTCCCATCCCACACACACACACTTCCCTGGCCTCTACAAAGCCTCTCTCAAGAAGTCTCTGCCAGGGTAATTTGAAATCCTGCTTCCCCTTCTGCTGTTAGAATGACCTGAATTGCAAGAAGCCATTAATCATGACACAGATAACACACTAGCAGGGCCGGCTCCAGGGTTTTGGCCGCACCAAGCAGCCAAAAAAAAAAAAAAAAGTTTTGATCGCGATCTGTGGAGGCAATTCGGTGGGAGGTCCTTCGCTCCGAGCCGGAGTGAGGGACCGTCCACCGAATTGCCGCCGAATAGCTGGACATGCCGCCCCTCTCCGGAGTGGCTGCCCCAAGCACCTGTTTGACAAGCTGGTGCCTGGAGCCGGCCCTGCACACTAGTAACATAAACTAGGGCTGACCAGGAGGCTATAGGAAAAACTTTGCTCTTGTAATGCTAGAGGGTGCTTCTCAGGAATTGCCTCATGCTAATTTGTTATGGGTTACAACTAAATTCTCCCATCTACACGTGGAGGCCATTATGAAAAATCTCAGGACTCTCCCCATGTCCCTGCCCCACCCTGTCCCTGGCTGTATCTGTTCATTATAGGAAGAGACAGAAACTGTGAGGAAGAAAATCATGTCAGAATTTGAGGAACTGGAGAAGATTTTGCAGGAACAAAGGCAACCTTTGCTGGCCCAGCTGGAAGAGCTGACCAACGACATTGTGAAGAGGGAGAATGAAAACGTCACCAAACTCCTCGAGGAGATTTCATTTCTCAGTAACCTGATAAAGGAGTTGAAAGAAAAATGTCGGCAGCCAGCGAGTGAATTCCTGCAGGTGAGGCAGATTATACACCCTCAGTTCCCTGCAAGGAAACACTCCTGAACTATTGAATATGAGTATTGTTCATTTCTCAGGCTGGCTGGAAACAATTCCATTTCACAGCAAGTTTCAAGGTTTCAAAATGGTTTTGTTCCAGTGCAGAACGAAAACAAGATATTTTGAAACTTTTCACAAAAAATAGAGAGATGGAGACACTCAATAGCCTGGTGGTTGGGGCAATGGCATGAGTAGAGTCAGAGACAAGTCCAGACTTTGCCCAATTCAGAGCAGAGATTTGACCCTGGAGTCTTGCTTTCTGATGTATTCCGTTCTGGAGATGAGAAAATGTTGTTGAACCAGATTAATTTCTGCAAAATATTTCTGTTTTAATGAAATGGTGTTTTTCAATGGGAAAAAAGTTTCATTGAAAATTTTTCACCCAAGTATAATAATAATTTTAAGTTGCCGGCTATATACTGAGAGATGCATATAGAACTCAAGTAGTGAAGGCAAAGTTAGTGCCCTGCAGAGCAGGAGGGATGCAAAGTGCGTAACCTATGGACTGACCTCTCCTCTCTCGCTTTCTCCCATCTAGGGCATCAGAAGCACCTTGAACAGGTATGTTGCTCACCCTCAAACTCCCATCTCCCCAATACTTCACTATGCTGGAAGAGGCCTAGAAACCATGTTAATATGGCATCTGCTTAGTGCATGAGAGTGAACTGTGCAGGTCAGGGTCATGCTTCAGATGCAATTTTCCCTCTGAATTTAATCCTGAGGTTTTATCATTTTATGATCCATCCTACAGAAAAGATTATTAACCTGAACATATGTTCTGAATAAATTGAATCTCCAGGAGATTGGAGGTATCTCTATTTTAGGGGTGGACTATGGGCCTTTCAGCTGGTCACTGGTCACAGTTCTAACAACATTTGTAGTTAACAAGATTTTTTTTTACAAGCTGATGACTCCTTGGAGGTGAGTTTGGAGGGAGTGGGTATCAGTCCAGCTCCCAGTGGGCCAATGTTCACAGCACAGAAACCTCCAGACAGGGCCGGCTCCAGGCACCAGCCGACAAAGCACGTGCTTGGGGCGGCACCTGGTAAGGGGCGGCCAATCTTGGGGTGGTGGGGGGGCGCTCAGGGTTTGGTGGGGGTTCGGTCGGGCGGTGCAGGGGGTGGGGTGGGTTGTTTTTGTTTCGGCGGCTGGGCACGCGCCGGGGGGTGGGATTCGGCAGCGGTACTCCGCGGGGTGGGGGGGGCGGGGGTGGCGTCGCGGCGGGGCGCTCCGCGGGTGTGGTGGTGTTCGGCAGCGCGGCTCAGCGGTGTTTGGCGGTGCGTTGCTCGGCGGGAGGTGTGTGTGGCGGCGGGGGGGTTAGGCAGCGCGGCGCTCAGCGGGGGGGTTCAGCAGCGCTGCGCTCCACGGGGGGGAGGGGTGTTCGGGCTGCGCAGCGCTCTGCGGGGGGCTGGAGGGTTCGGCGGCGGTCCGAGGGGGGGGGTGTTTGGCTGCGCAGCGCTCCGCGGGGGGGGGGTGGCAGCGCTCCGCGGGGGGGCTGGGAGGTTTGGCTGGGGGGATCGGCGGCGCTCCACGGGGGGGCTGGGAGGTTTGGCAGGGGGGTTTGGCGGCGCGGCGGTCCGCGGGGGAATGGGGGGTGGCGTTGCAGTGCTGAGGGTGTGTGTTATGGCGGCGCTATGGACGGTGGCACTCTTTTTTTTTGCTTGGGGCGGCCAAAAAGTTTAGAGCCGGCCCTGCCTCCAGAAATGTTGGAAACATATTGACTATCAAAGCATGGGGGCAAAGGAGTGGAGACTGAAATCCCTTTGTAGCTGAGAGCTGGTCTTTGCAGTTCACGGTTCAATTATATTAATAGGCCATTGACAAAGCTGGGTAGAAATCTTGCAGTGCCATAGAATATGCCATACCTGGTTTGAGATAGCGATAAACTAAAGCATTGGGTCTCTTTTGTCCAACAACTTTCCCTAGTATGAAATAATAAATTATCACACACAATAATGTTGCTCTCTAGATGCAAGCAGGTGAAAGATCGGCCACCAGTGGAGATTTCACCTGAACTGGAAGAGAAACTAAGTACTTTGCACCAACTTGGTATTGTTCCAGAGGAGATTCTGAAGAAATTTACAGGTACTGAGAAAGGGTCTAAAGGGTGAAACTGAGATATGTTTCTGTAGCTCTAGACGGAGACAGGTTCTATCAAATTCATCAAGCAGCTAATTGTGAATGGTGATGGGATTGTGCTGTACAGTAGTTGTGACAATGGCAAAGTGCGCACTGTGAGAGAGGAAGAAAGGGTCATGTCCTGTGAGGTGACTTGACTTTTAATTTCCTTGCTTTGTGTAAGATCTGTTGTTTGTGTGTCATAACCTTTGTTGTTTTACATCAACGCCCTTTGTGTATTCATTACCTAGGGGTTCAATATTTTAGTGAGGGGAGCTGACCACGGTAGGAGTTGTTCAGAGCTGTATCACAGAACTGCACTTGTAGTGGAGATGATTTTATCCATCAGCTGCTGCACATGTCTGGCAAATAAAACCTCTGTCAGGAGCTGCATAGAAAGCTTAAGAGTGTAGCTAGTGACAGAAGGTTTTGTCCATATGCCATAGAAGGCTGTATCTGTTGGCTACCCACTGGCACTTATACTTTCAGATATGATGCACAATGGCTAAAAGAGACCTTAATTTAAAAAGCAATATTGTACTCACTGCACCAGATCTACTCAAGATTAATCTCTATACCAATGTGTGTGTAGTTAGACAATCTTTTTAAAAAGATATTCAACAAAACAAGTCTAACTGCTACAAATTTCAATCATAGACTAAATTTTCAAATCCTTCCTATTACGTTTATTAAAAGAAATAAAAAGAAAAACCACACAGAAAATTCAAAGGGCATAAAAAACTAACACTCTGTGAAATTTTACACTAAAGGCCACCTACATTTAGAGAGAAATTTATTCCCCATTTTAAAGCCCATTTTCATAATGTTACCTTAACTATGGAGCAACAACCACCAGGGTTCCATAATAACAAGATAGGGGAGACGTGGATGGGTTAGAGTTCTATAAAATCCTGATTTGTGGCCATGTTTATGACCCCATCTTGCCATCTCATGCTGGCATCCCCGCGTTCACATGCATGAAAGTAATGGTTTATCAAAACTGGTTTATCTAGACAACTCTTATTAATTCTTCAGTGCTTTCATGGTCCTTCAGAGCTAGACAGAATGGCCAAAGTAGGCAATAGTAAAATCAGTATTTTATTACCCACTTAGCTCACATTCCCAGCATACACAAAAGGGAGTGTGTGTGATGAAGGTACAGATCTGATTTCCTTCCTGAAGACACCCTATCCAGCCAATCCCTGCTGTCCTGTCTCCCCTGACTAACTCTCACCCAACCAAACCCTGGTCTTGAAGCAATGGAACCTAACTCGGTGGGTCAGAGAGATACATCACCTCCCTGGTAGGGTGAGAGGTATGATAGCTCCCTCAGCGCTGGTGAGTTGTAGGAACAATTTATATAGAATCCTTAGATCTCTAAGAGCTCTGCAATGTGAGGAAGTGCCTTAAAGGGGAAAATAGGAACTCACCTGTGCTTTTTTGCAGATTTTTCCCTTTCAAAATTGTAGGAAATATGGGAAGTGCACTGAAATAAATATACCTGTTGCCATTGAGAAAGTGAACTAATATCATTACAAATTAGACACTGATCGTGTGTTTTCTCTGGTTTTTTTGCTAGCTGCTTTAAAAAGGAAACAGGAACCGGAAACTCAGCATGCCACAGTCTCAGGGAAGAAGAAACTTTGCTCAGGTATTTTCTCTGGCAGTTCTTTCTTCTTTCTTTATTAAAAACATTATAAAGTATTAGCCAATATGAGACAAGTTAAAAATATTCACCAGCTGTTCCCTAGTTGCTGAGGAGTTAAGTGCCCAGATTACTGCTTCCCCTGTGAGAGCCCTAGCCACTGAGCTATGGGGTATTCTGGTGTGGGTTTCCCTCCATCTCTCCTGCTGAAACTGTTTTCCTGTGAGTATTCATGTATTTATATACAGTACCAGGGATTAGAAGCTGAGTCTCCCATCTTGCAGGTGAGTGCCCTAATTCCTAGACCATAGAGTCATTTTCTTTTTGACCCAAGGACAATACATGATTGTGAAACAGCTTTGCCAAGAGAGACAGAGACCCGCACCTGAATACCCCATGGCCCAGGGTACTCACCTGGGAGGTGGGAGACCTAGATTCAAGTCCCTGCTCTGACTCAGACAGATTTAGGAGTGGACCCTGCGTGCCCACATCCTGGGGGAGTACTCTGTCCACTGGGCTATTGGTACAAGGAGGGAGGCCACCATCAGTTCCTCCAGCTGTGTTTTGGGGTGGAAGAGCCCAGCCCAGTAGCCACACTCCAAGGTGACCTCTGAGCAGAACTACTGGATCAGGTCTCTGCAGATGAGCTAGGCACGGGGGATGCCTAATTTGAGAACACACTGGGGCTTACACATGAGCTAGGTATCAGGACTTAGGCAGCTCCTCCTTTTTCCCCCTTTTAAAGATGGGCACTACATTAGTCCTTCTCCAATCTTCTGGGACCTTTCCTGTCATCCATTTGTGAGCAAATATTTTTGCCAAATTATTATTGAGGGACTCTTAGGATCACAGTTACCCTTTAAAAAGCAGGTGATGGAGCAGATAATATGGGAGTCGATTAATAAAGAATTAAAAGGGGGTAATGTAATTAACACAAATCAACATGGGTTTATGGAAAATAGATCCTGTCAAAGTAGCTTGATATCATTTTTTTGATGCAATTGCATGTTTGGTTGATAAATGTAATAGTGCTGGCATAATAAACCTCTGTAAGGCATTTGACTTGGTACCACATGATATTTTGATTAAAAAACTAAAACATAAAATTAACAAGGCACATATTAAATGGATTAAAAACAGGCTGATAGGTCTCAAAATGTAATCGTGAGTAGGTAATCAGCATTGAGCGGATGTATTTCCAACAGGATGCCACAGGGATCAGTTCTTGGGCCCAGGCTATTTAATATTTTATTAATGAACTAGAAAAAAACATAAAATCATCACTGATAAAGTTTGCAGATGACAAAAATTGGGAACTGGTAAATAATGACAAGGACAGGTCACTGATTCAGAGCAATCTGGGTTGCTTGGGAAACTGGGCACAAGCAAACAATATGTGTTTTAATACGGGAAAATGTAAAGTGTAGATCTAGGAACAAAGAATGTAGGCCGTAATTACAGGATGGGAAGACTCTATCCAGGGAAGTAGTGACCCTGAAAAAGACTTGTGAGTCATGGCGGATAATCACCTGAATACGAATTCCCAGTGTGAAGCTGTGGTCAAAATGGGTAATATGATCCTGGGACGCACGGAATATTGAGTAGGAGTACAGAGATTAATTTACCTCTGTATTCGGCACTGGGGTGGCTGCTGCTGGAATCCTGTGTCCAGTTCTGGTGCCCACTATTTGAGAAGGATGTTGATAAATTGGAGAGGGGCCAGAGAAGAGTCACAAGAATGATTAAAGGATTAAAAACATGCCTTTCAGTGATAGACTCAAGGAGCTCAATCTCTTTAGTTTAACAAAGAGAGGGTTAAGGGGTGACTGGATTACAGTTTATAAATACCTATTGGGTGGGGGAACAAATATTTAATAATGGACTCGTCAGTCTATCAGTGAAAGATCTAACATGAACCAATGGCTGGAAGTTGAAGCTACACCAGCGGTTCTCAACCCGCAGCCTGCATGTGGCCCTATTAGCACACAGCT
Source organism: Chrysemys picta bellii (assembly GCF_011386835.1). Taxonomy (NCBI): domain Eukaryota; kingdom Metazoa; phylum Chordata; order Testudines; family Emydidae; genus Chrysemys; species Chrysemys picta. The sequence goes on from NC_088794.1 coordinate 6,595,616, forward strand.
GCGGACCAGCTCAATTGTGTGCTAAAGGCTGGCCCACATGCCGGGGTCCCAGGTTCCTGACTGCCCAGCATGGAGGGGTCTGGGCTGCCCTGCCACCCAGTGCAGCAGGGGCAGGGGTGGGGCTCCCGGCCGGCCCAGTGGGATCAGGGGCCTGGGGCAGCTGACTCTTTCATTTGATTGTTTATACTTTATTAACTTCTATCCTCTCCTCTTTACTAGGATATAGTAATAGATCCTCCCCTATGGGATATCTCTGTCCAAACTGGGTGCTCCCCCGCACCTGCCGGCTTTCCCCCACGCCTCAGTTTAAAAACTCCCCTACGACGTTTTAAGTTTTACATGCCAGCAATCTGGTTCCATTTTGATTTAGGTGGAGCCCATCCTTCCTGTATAGGCTCCTCCTTTCCCAAAAGGTTCCCCAGTTCATAATAAACCTAAACCCCTCCTCCCTACACCATCGTCTCACCCACGCATTGAGAGCCTGCAATTCTGCCTGTCTAACTGGCCTTGTATGTGGAACTGGAAGCATATCAAAGAATGCTACCATAGAGGTCCTGGACTTTAATCTCTTCCTTAGCAGCCTAATTTGGCCTCCAGATCCTCTCTCCTACCTCTCCTTATGTGTACCACAATCACCAATCACAACCTCCCTGAGATGAAGACTATGACAATATTAATAGAATAGCAGATACAGAGACCAAAATTAGAAAATCGCTAATTCAAATAGAGGAAGGGGGAACTTGCCTGTCTGCAATTTCTGGAGTGTTTAAACACTATGTTTCCAGGCACAATTCAAGATTTACAACACCCTAACTGTGGTAGGTGGTTGTTTTTTTCTGTTTGGGTTTTTTTTGTCTTTCAAGAGGAAAAAATGTAATAGCTGCAACACTGAGCAAGGACACATTTCCAAACAGATACATGTTTAATGGTAAAACGTATGTTAATGCAAAGTTATGGCTGAGAATGTAAATGCACGACAACAATATAATTAAAACATAGAGTTCCCAGACAGTTATCCTTTGGCTTCTTTGCTCAGATGTAAAATGGTGAGATAGTGGCACACTCTATAGCACCTTTATGACAGACATTTGCCAGTAGAACAGAAGTAGACACAAAAAGATCTGCAGATGATTAAAACTGGTGTAGCTCCATTGACTGCAGTGGTCTTTGGATGAGGGCCTTTACATATGAGGGATCTCCTGCAGCCCTGTAGAATCTGTGAGGTGAGTCAGTATCATTATTTCCCATATAATAGGGAAGGAGACTGAGGCATGGGGAGTGGTAGTAATATGCCCAAGATTAAAAAGCTAGTCAGTAGGATAGCCAGGGGGGGTAAAACATAGAAGTCCTAACCCTCAGAGCCTTGTTCTAAGCACTAGACTACGCTCCCCTCCTAATGATGGGAATTGATCCCAGGAATCTTGGTTCCCAACCCCCCATGCTCCGACCACTAGACCATTCTCCAGATGTTCAGGGTGGTGAAGAAAGGGTATTGGTGCTTTGAGAGTGGCTGGGATGGGACAGGAGAAGCTGGGCATACATAATCTGTGACTGCTCACTGTGCAATTCCATTGAGCTAGTTATGACATCAGTGTGCCCCCTCCTCCCCCCAGTCCCTTCTGCACCAGCCTGACTTCTCTCAGGACTGGCTGGTTAATGCAGATTTCAGAGGTCAGCGTAGCTATGGCAAACAAGGCGACAGATGACTATGGCAGTAGATTCTGCCTAGGATGGCAGGGGCAGCCAGGCCAGACCTGAGTGGTGCTGTGACCCTGCATGCCAGTTTGCAATGCCACTCACTCAGATTTGGCCTGGCTGCCCCATGTCACGATGCTGAGGAGGCCAGGCCAAACCTGACTGATTGGCACTATGATCTCACACTTGGTCCCCAAACTTCTACCATAACCACTGAACCATCAGAAGGCTCAATGTGCCCCTCCGCCCCAGAAAGGCAAACACAGCTCCCAGGGGATTAAACCCCCTCCAGTTGAGATCTTCTCTTCTAGGAGGACAGAGGGGAGTGGCACACTGTAGTTTTGCCTAGGGCAGCAGATTGTTTTGAGCAGCCTCTGGCAGAGTGGGCATTAGAGCTGAGCCAGCCAAGAGTTCAAACCAAACCTTTTCTGTATTTTCCATGTCAAAACAAAAACCAAAATGACAAAACATGTAATTTGACCCAAAACAAAGTGTTTTTTTTTTAATTTTGCATAATTTTTCAAGTGTTTTACACACATTAAAGCATTAGCTAAATTTCAAAACAAATCCCCTTTTTGAAACAAAAAGACTAAATATTTTGTTTTGACATTTCTGACCATTTTTTGGTCCAAAACAATGTGCAAAATTCTACCCAAATTCACAAATAGCTTCAGTGCCCTGAAAATGCATTTTTCGGCATACTTACTATGCATCAGCTGTAGTTGTTATATGTGCCGTGGCTTCAGTCTTATAGAGAAGAGTGGAAGATGATGGCCATTTTGGAAGGGGGACATTCTTTCTGACAGAGAAACTTTCAGATATGAAAAACAATGACCACTAATCCCAAATATCTTTTTCAAAGCTGGTACTTGCACCAGAACTGCACAACAGGTGGACCATGATGGAAGGGGGAACTACGGTGAATGTATGTGCAGGCTAATGTATGGAGGTGTTGAGTGAGGAGGAATTTTGGGGGGAGTGTGTGCACAAGTTAAGGTAGGTGCCAGAGATAGGGGGAATTTTGATGTGTGTTCACAGGGGAAGGCAAGAAGGTACAAGGGGTAGGGGAATTTGGAGGGCAGGAAGAAGGGATAAACTGTGGTGTGCAGTCTGGCTCTCTCACATTTAATTTCCTTCGGGTTTTTTTTTTTTTAATAATTTCACAGCATCCCTATATACCACAGCCCATCTCTCCCCTTCCAGTGGCTCTGGTCCTTTGGCAATGATTATCCCAGCCACAGAATATCCTGGCTGCTTGTTGATCTTTTTCCAAACTGTTCATTTGGATGATTTTTCTTTTATTTATTTTTTCAGTTTTATTAAAAACAATTCAAAATGGTAAAAAATGCTGGCTATCTAAACACAACATTTTATTTCAAGTGGAACAAAACATTTTGTTTGACCTGAGACAATCTTTTTTAACTTTAGATTCACCAAACTCACTGACAAATGTCATTTGCAGTTCTACCTACAATGATTTTCCCCCAATATTTCTCAGTTGCCAGTGAACCAAAAAAATCCATTAATCACACAGCTCTAGTGCCAGGTTCTACCAGGGCCTTGGAGACTAAAAACTCCCTTAGGAGGATGCTCTTTAAAATACACTAAAACAGAGAGTTCCCTCTCTGGGAAACCCCAGTCCCCCAAGCCCACCTCACCTCAGTGACCCACTGCCAGTCTGAATTTGTATAGAGAAGCCTCCCCCTGCCACCTCCCCATGCCATTGGGAGTGGCCATTTCAGAGTGTTCCAATGGTCAGTTACTGTCAGTTTGCCCCTGAAGATTGGTCCGGCAAGGGGATTGGTCCGGCTGTCTCTTCCTACACCTATGCAGTCCTAGTACCTCCTTGAGGCCCTGTACCAGGCCCTCAGTCTGAGAGTTTGCCAGGCTGGAGCTCCCCAGCTCCTTCTGCCCTTCCAAGCAGAGAAAGGTCTAACCCGATCCAATGGCTGGGGGAATCTGCCACCTCCCCTCAAGAATGGGTATTCGATTCTGTTCCTCTCTCTCCTGCCCACCCTCCCCACTGCTTTCCCTCTTGAGGGACACTTCTCACAAGCACCTTCTATGAGAAGAAATAAACCACCTTCTGTGACTGGGAGCCATGAAAGTGGTCCCATTCCAGCACAGTGGGAAAGGCTTTTATTCCCACTATTTTCTAATCCAAATGGAATCCGGTGGGTGAAGGTCTATTCTAGACTTGCGGAACCTCAACAAGTTTGTCAAACTACAGCAGTTCAAGATGGTCACACTATCAACAACAATCCCAGCAATGCAACAGGGGGATTGGTTCTCGGCCCTTGACCTCCAAGATGCATACTTCCATATTAGCATACACCCTTCCCACAGGAGGTTCCTCGGATTTCTTCTGGGGTCCAACGATTATCAATACAAGGTACTACCCTTTGGTCTCTCTACAGTACACACGGCAGTAGTGGCAGCACACCTCCGCAAACAAGGGATTATAATATTCCCATACCTAGACTACTGCCTCATCAAGGCCCCGTCCACAGTCGACACGCTCGAAACCATAAGAAAAACAATGGACTTTTTCTGAGACTCTGCCTCCAGATAAACATACAAAAAACAACACTGACTCCAGCATAACAAGTGGAGTTTATTGGAGCCAAACTAGTTCAAAGAGAGGCCAGAGCCTTCCTTCCAGCTCACAGATTTTTCTGCCATAATCACTCATCTCCACTATGAAGACTAGCCCATAGATCTCTGCCAGAACTTGTCTACAGTTGCTTGGTCATATAGCAGTGACCATGTTCGTGAGAAAACATGCCAGATTACATACGCGCCACTTCCAGGAATGGCTACGCACAGTGTATGTACCCCACAGACACAGCCTCAATAAACTGCCCTTGCTACCACTCACAGTCAAGGACACATTAGATTGGTGGACACAATCCCAGAATGTCTGCATGGGAGTTCTCTTCCTCCAACCACCACCATACTTGATACTGAAGATCAGCACCTCCCTACTCAGTTGGGGAGCGCATCTACAGACCCACACAGTACAGGGCAAGTGGTCCCCATCGGAATCCACATTGCACATCAACCTCCTAGAATTCCATGCAGTCCTCAATGCATGCCTACAAATTATACCAATAATCAGACAAAAGGCTATAAGAGTAATCACAGACAACACTGCCTGCATGTTTCATATCAACAGACAGGACAGAGTGAGGTCTTAATCCCTGCATACAGAAGCGCTAAAATTGTGGAATTGGTGCATCCAACATAGCATCAATATCTCTGCCGCAAACCTACCTGGACACCGGAACATCACGGCAGAGTCAGTGAGCAGGAGGTTCTGACAAGAACACAAGTGGGAGACACAAGACCCCTACAGCACATATTCGGCCACTGGGGATTTCTGGTCATAGAGCTGTTTGCCACACCCAAAAATTCCAAATGCCCACAAATCTGCTCAAGAACAGGTCTGGGTCACCAATCTCTGGGGGACGCCCTCCCCATTACATGGGATACACCTCTCCTCTGTGCCTTTCCACCCTTCCCCCTACTACTCAAAGTGCTTCACAAGGTACAAGTGGAATGAGCCAGAGTCATTCTCATAGCCCCAACATGGCCACGACACGTATGGTATCCTTACCTCTTATACATGGCAGTCTGTCCACCAATCACCCTGCAGTTGACTCCACACCACCTCTCACAGGATGCAGGTCAAATTCTCCATCCAAATCTAAAATGACTCCATCTGGGGGTATGTCTCCTTCATGGTTCCAGGATCTGTTCAGAAAACCTAAAGAGAATCTTATAAATAGCAGTGGTTTGACAACATGCTACACTTACCTACATACATGGAAAAGATTCTGGACTTGGTGCGACACCAAACATGTCTCAGCAATTAGCACTATTTTACCACTTATCCTGGATTACATCCTAGAGCTAAAAAGATCAGGGCTCCCCACAAGCTCCGTTCGCGTATATCTGGGTGCCATTACTGCATTCCACTCCAAGATAGAAGATCATTTGCTATTTACCCGCCCAATGACAAACAGATTCCTTAAGGGCCTTCAAAACTTTACCCTGGAGTATGAGACCCCACCCCACCTTGGGATTTCAGTCTAGTTTTACGCTGTTGAACAAGGTGGCAAAATCTGGCTACAGGTGATTTGCACTGACTGGTACAAAAAGAGAAACTGAGAAGAGGAAATAAAGGTCTAGAGTTTCACCTGGCCTTCCCACTCACTCAGGGGTGGAAAGACATTTGGCCCATGAAAGCTGGTGGGAGGGGAATGGTTGGAGACATGGCTCTGTTCTCTCTCACACTGAACATGTCAGCCAGCACAGCTGAGCTATCATGGGTTCTGGTAATTTGCTGCTGGTAGAGGCCAGCCATAAATTACTGTCTCCCAACAGAATGAGGGCAAAGCAGGAGGGGAACTGTGCCCTAACCCTTGTCTAGATTTAGAAAAATGTGTATGTTCGAACTAAGGTAGCTACCTAAAGTTAGCAAACCTCATTAGAAACACCATTTGCCACTTTGTGTAGATGCAGTTCTACACCTTTTAAAATGTACTAACTGACTGGGTTCAACCCTAGGGCCCTGTGCAGCTCTTTTGTTCTTGTTGTAATGGGAGTTAATTGGTTGCAAATTAATTTGAGTAAACACAAATGATCATAAACACTAATGGAGACCACGCACAAAAATTTCATTAAGACAAACATTTGTTTCTGTTTCATATGATGCGTGCTGGATAATAGCAAGAGGAGACTCTACCCTCAAGCCGGGTCTACACATAAAATTTAGATCGACCTAGCTACGTGATTCTGGTGTGTGAAAAATTCCCACCTCCGAGTGCTGTAGTTAAGCCAACCGAACCCCCAATGCAGACATGGTGAGGTCAACCAAGCTCCCACTGCTCGGGACGGTGGGTTACCTACATCAATAAAAAAAAAAACCCTTGCATTGTTGTAGGAAGTGTCCGTAGCACCCTTAGTGTGGACATGGCCTGAGTTAACTCTACTGGCACTTTTTTAAAGCAGCTGTTTGTTAAACTGCAGTAGGAGCAGCTCTGTGATCTAGCCACAGGCACGTAGAATGACTCCAAACTCTGCACTCCTGCAACCCGTTGCCCTCTCTCCAAGTTCCATGCACGTTGCTACACCTTTACTTTTAACAACTATTTTGTTATTGTTCTGTCTTTTCCAGAAGAGTTTCATTACTAGCTGGGGCCAGAGGTTACAGGTGCCTGGCTCATATCACCTTAGCATTGCAGCTGATTAGTTCTCACAATTCTTTTTTCTTTTTCTTTTCTTATCTTTTTTGGCTGAAGCTATCCAATGAATTTCAACCAAATTTGTGAATACTTTCAGTGGTCCCAAAAAAGCATATTGGGGAGAATTTACTATTCACTGAAAATATTTTGCACAGCTCTATTCAAAAGTTCTGGTCTTCAGACACATCTCCCATTTCTTGTTTGTGTTGTCGCTGTTGGTGGGCGAGTTGCTTCCACCTGGCTGCTGTTTAGCGAAGGTTGTTTGGCGTCTGGATGGCCCATCCAACACAATATCATATGGCAGAACCCATTCTGTACATCAAACAGTGAACACTTCTGCCATGGGTAAATAAATGACCTCAGTAACTGATAATGGGCAGTGATTGTGTAACACTGACAGACCCCAGTCGTCGACAGGCAGGATCGAACCTGGGACCTCTGGAGTTAAATGCATGAGCCTCTATTGCATGAGCTAAAAGCCACATGGCTCTTAGCTAAGACTTTAGCAGACTCATTAATGTTTCTCTAAGTGGCCTCAGTGCCACTAGATGAGCCAGAACACCACACCCAGGAGATGTGTGGGTTACAGTTGGAATAAGTGCAAATCCTTGGTTTAACTGGAGATTTTCTAACTATTACAAGGCTGTTGAGCCAGTCTGTACTAGTTTCAACAAGTGTAATGATCCCTCTTTTTGGCAGGTGTGCTAAATCCTTCTTCAGCAGGTCCATCAGGGCTACTGGAACTCTGCTTCAGGAATCTCCTGGGCTGCATATGGGGGTCTCTTTCTAACTTCAGCCTGCCCTTCAGGTGCCCATCTCCTTGGAACATGTCTTTAGAGTCTGGTACACATTGACTGTTCTCCCTCCTCTCTCACCTTGAGGATATTATGTGCTTGTCCTGTGATTAGACCCATGGCTTGCAGTGTCCTGTTGCCCCGCAGTGGGTGGCACTCTTGTGTGTCAATGTTATGGGATGTACAGACTCCATGCTGGCTTGGCAACTACAGGGTTAATGGAGAACTGACTACCTGCTCAGCTGGGGCTGATTGATGGCTTTGTAGCAGCTGTAAGGGTAAAAGGACTGTAAGGCAGGAGGGCAGGGTGGCTGCCAGAGAGACAGCAGGACTAGAGAGGAGATCCCTTCAGCAGGCTGGCAAGGAACTGCCAGAGAAGTCAGCCATCCAGGGAGGGAGAACCAGGGTGAGAGGTTTTGGTAAGCCTACAGAGGATTCATAGATTCATAGACTGTAGGAATGGAAGGGACCTTGAGAGGTCATCGAGTCCAGTCCCCTGCCCTCATGGCAGGACCAAATACTGTCTAGACCATCCCTGATAGACATTTATCTAACCTACTCTTAAATATCTCCAGAGATGGAGATTCCACAACCTCCCTAGGTAGTTTATTCCAATGTTTAACCGACCTGATAGTTAGGAACTTTTTCCTAATGTCCAACCTAAACCTCCCTTGCTGCAGTTTAAGCCCATTGCTTCTTGTTCTATCCTTAGAGGCTAAGATGAACAAGTTTTCTCCCTCCTCCTTATGACACCCTTTTAGATACCTGAAAACTGCTATCATGAGGAAGCCTTGTCTCTGTGGCCTTGTCTTTGAAAGAGTGCCATTTAATCTTACTATTATTTTCCTGTACAGTAGGAAACCTCTTCTCCAGATGTGCATTCTACCACAGATTTCCATCTCACTGAGTTTCACTAACAGCCTGTCATGCCAGACTCCATTAAATGCTGCACTGAGTTTTAAAAAAACCTCCCATTGATGATTGGGGTGGAATCCCACCAATAAAGCAAAAGCCACCAATAAGAAGCTGCCAGAAGTCCACCAGCAGGTCCATAATTGAGTGCAAAGGCCTGTAAGTCTTCTTTTAGAAGACACCATAAAAGCCTTGACTGTACCATTCTTTCCCTTATATTGCAAAGGTGACTGGTTAAAGACATAGACCAGTAGTTGCCTGGAAAAAAGATGGATCCTTGCCAGTCTTCAGAGGAACAATAACTGCTGATTTCCACCAATTAGGTACCTTTCTTTTTATCCTTGAGTAATTTCTGATGTCGAACAACCTGGCTCTAGACTTCTTCCCAAAGTGCTCTTTCATATGGCCATAGATGTGCTGCAACCCAGAGGATTTGCTTGGTACAAGCTTCTCTATTGCATCTTCTAGCTCATGTATGAGGAAGATCTTTCTGAAGCCATGGTACTCAGATCTATGTGCATGTTTTTGAATTATCTTTGTCTTTCCTCCTGAATACTCCATCTTGCATGTTTTTGCCATGGTTCTATCCTCATCATCATATATGAGCCTGCTCATCTTGGCATAATGTTTGAACAGCATATTCACAGGCTTTGTCGTCTAATGCCTCTACACCTTTACTTTTCAGGATATTGGTGTTATTTAAATTGCAGGCCTTTCTCTGTTCATTCTCAATTTGCTTCAGTATCATCCATAGACCTTTTTTTCTGCAAGGATCCAATCTTATTAAAGTAAACTGGTTCTATGTTAAAGTGACTATTTACAGAACTGCAGCAATTGCAGCCTAGCATTCTAGCCATGTGCACACAGACTGACCTGCTGGTGCCTCCTCCATACTCTTCCCTCCTGCAACTTGTGCTCCTCCCTCTAAGTTCTATGCTGGTTGCTACAATTTCTAGCCATCATTCAACCTTTGTGACATTAGTGGTCCTGTCTCCTGGGTAGAATGTACTGCTACTTTGGGCCAGGAAGCATGACTGCTGACTATATATTCATCGTCACTTTCTGCCCTAATGTGATGTACAGAGAAGAAAAGTGGGGGCAAGGAAACCATCAGACGGAGCAGTAAACAGGGAAGGTGGGGAGAAGGAAGAATTTCCTCATTGCCTGAAGGACTGCATATGAGCAGAATTGGATGAATTATTGATTTTTTATTTTTTTTTTTGGTTTGGTGGCAGTTCCAAAAAAACATTTTTTAAATAAAATTTGGTTAGCATTAAACTAAATCTAATTTTTTTTTAAATTTGGTGACTCAAAAAAGTTAATTTGGGGCCTGCTCCACAGCAAGATTTCAAACTTGGCTTTCCCACATCCACTGGGCTACATGTTATGGGAGGACTGGGGGGAGGGAACAGCAGCACCACCTCCTTCTTCTCCTCTGGCCATTTTATGAATGGCTGAAACTACTCATGTCAAATTTGCAATAAGAACGAGGAGTACTTGTGGCACCTTAGAGACTAACAAATTTATTTGGGCATAAGCTTTCATGGGCTAAAACCCACTTCATCAGATGCATGGAGTGGAAAATACAGTAGGAAGATATATATATATATATATATATATATATATATATACACAGAGAACATGAAAAGATGGGGGTTGCCATACCAACTCTAACGAGACAAATCAATTAAGGTCGGCTATTATCAGCAGAAGAGAAAAAATGTTTGTAGTGATAATCAGGATGGCCCATTTCAAACAGTTGACAAGAAAGTGTGAGTAACAGTAGGGGGAAAATTAGCAGGGGGAAATAGTTTTTAGTTCGTGTAATGACCCATCCACCCAGTCTTTATTCAAGCCTAATTGATGGTGTCCAGTTTGAAAATTAATTAATTTCCCCCCTTGTATCTCCTTTCTGTAGAGAGACAAAAAGCCCTTCAGTACATCGAATCAAAGCTAAATATGCAGAAATACAGACGCAGGAAACTAAAGCTGAGAGATGTCCTGGAAATCACCCAAGAAAGTGTAAAGAACTGGACTCCCCAGACAACAGGAGATTTACCGTGGCATTTCCTGAGGAAGCTCATGGCTCTGAATGGGACAGCGAGGAACACAAGCCTTGAGCACCGGGCACCTGGTGATCAAACACTCATTATGGACAAAGAGGAGCTGGGTATTCATGCAGATTTTTTTTTTCTCAGTGACACAGACACCAGTGATTCTCTGAACCCCCTCGATGTTCTCTGTGCCGTTCTGCTTTGCTCAGACAGTTTTCTGCAGCAGGAGATCCTGTCCAAAATGTCCATGTGCCAGTTTGCCCTCCCTTTGCTGCTACCTGTCCTCGACACCCCCACGTGCACCCTAATGCTGTGGGCCATGAGGGACATTGTGAGGAAGTGGAGGCCGCACTCCCTGGCAGAGAGCAGAGGGTTCAGGGAGGAGAGCCTGGTGCTCACAGCAATGCCAACCATTTCCTTTGTGCGGTTGGGGAGGTGCATCTTCTCCAAGTCCAAACTCCTCAATGAGGTTCTCAGCCCCTCCCAGCAGCACCACGATTTCTTCATCCATCGGGACATGGAGTCTGGGAACGTCCCTCGGGAAATCGCAGATGGGCTGGTCGAGATTTCCTGGTATTTCCCTGCTGGGAAGGAGAATTCAAATCTTTTCCCAGAGCCCGTCGCAGTTACAAACCTGCGTGGAGACATTGAGTCCCACTGGCTGCAGTTCAGCTTTTTAACAGAGATCTCCTCAGCAGTGTTCATTGTTACTGAGAGTATTAGTGAGAGACAGTACGCGCTGTTATCATCTCTGCAGGGATCAGCCACTAAATACTACTTCATTTTTAATAATCAAGCTGCGACATCCAAGGAAACACTGGCATTCCTGAACAAGTTGGCCCCAGGGCTGAAACTGAACAACTCACAGGTGCTACAGAAAAGACGTGCCACAAATCAGGCGGCATATGTAAAAGTTCTGCAGTCTGCAATAGCAGCTATAATGAAGTCTTCTCCCAAGAGAGTGAGTATAGAAGCCATGGCTGAGACTGCACGTCAGTTAGGCATCCAGGTAGATGAGGATAATAAGAAATGTCAGCATGCTGGTGAATATGCCAAGGAAATCACTGTACACATAAAAGATGTGGCAAAGTACAAGAGGGAAAAGCTGAGACTCCAGGGGGAGACCTGGAAAAACTTGGCTGAAGTGGAAAAGGAGCTGTGCCGAATGAGAAATCAAGGGGACATCCCTCTTGAGAAATACAAGTCTCAACTGAAAGAGAAATTAATGGATTTACGTGTTCAGCAGAATACACATGACCTGACTGACGGTTTGATTACATTTATTACTGGACTAGGCCGACTGCCTCCCGAGGAGACACATTACTTCCTGAAATGGATGAAGTTTGACCTGGATCACATTGCTCGGGAGAATCTTTCTAAACTACGGGATCAATATAAAGAGAAATGTAAAAACTCAAAAGATGACCCCAAAATGTTTGCAGTGTTAGACAAGTTAAACTCTGCCAGTTCCTTAGGGGTGGAGCATTTCATGCGCGAGTTGGGGCAGTTCTATGAGGCTGAACACACAATGGTGAAGGAAGGTACAATGGGAGAAAGCCAAAGGCAATTCATCCATCTCCCAGGCATAGCAGCTGACTTGATGCTAGAAGGGTTTCCCATGGAGCTGATCGATGGAGATGTATCCAACATCCCACTGCAGTGGGTAACAGATGTTCTAACACATCTCAATAACAAACTAGGGGGTAGATCCAGAATATTGGTTCTAACGGTGCTGGGAGTGCAGAGCACTGGGAAATCCACCCTCCTCAACACCATGTTCGGCCTGCAGTTTGCAGTGAGCAGTGGCCGATGTACGCGAGGAGCCTTCATGTCCCTCATTAAAGTGGCAGAGAACTTTCAGCAGGAGCTGGGCTGTGATTTCATCCTGGTGATAGACACAGAAGGCCTGAAAGCCCCTGAATTGGCCAAGCCGGAGGACAGTTACCAACATTACAATGAGCTGGCCACACTGGTGATTGGACTGAGTGACATAATGATCATTAACATGGCCATGGAGAATGCCACTGAAATGAAGGATATTCTGCAAACTGTGGTCCATGCCTTCCTCAGAATGGAAGAAATAGGGCAAAAACCCAACTGCCAATTTGTACATCAGAATGTCAGTGATGTGTCTGCGCATGAACAAAAGATGAGGGACAGGAATCACCTCCTAGAGCAGCTGAATGAAATGACCATAGCTGCAGCTAGGATGGAAAAGCAATGTAAAAAAGTGAATTTTTCATGTATTATGGACTATGATGCAGAGAAACACAATTGGTACATCCCTGGGCTGTGGCACGGAGTCCCTCCCATGGCTCCAGTGAACATGGGATACAGTGAGAGTGTGTGTGAGCTAAAGAAATACCTGATTGATTTGATAAAGCAACGGTCACATAATAGAGCCCCTAAGGACATTCCCCAGTTTGTCAAATGGGTGGAGAGCCTGTGGAATGCTGTAAAACACGAGAACTTCATCTTCAGTTTCAGAAACAGCCTTGTAGCTGAAGCCTATAATCAGCTGTCTATGAAGTATTCCGAGTGGGACTGGCATTTCCGCAAAGAGATACATCTCTGGGTATCTGAAAAGGAAACTGTCATTCAGAATCAGACATTAGAGAAACTACAGGCTGGTGCCTTATCCATGTTGAAAAATGAGGCATGGGAAAAACTGCAGCACGAGAAACAAAAAGTTTTGGATAATTTACAAGATTATTTTGAAAGTGGAATTTCGAATCTGCACCTGATAGAAAAGTACAGAGAAGATTTTATCAGGAGTGCGAACTGCCTCAAAAATGAACTTAAGAGCTACTCTGAGAACAAGTGCGAGGAAGCAATTCGAATTCGAAAAGGCCAGATCAAGACAGAAAATATCCAGACCTCATACATGCAGCTAATTGAAAGGAAAGTTGACAGGGTCTTGGATGAATGTAGGAACAAAAAACATAAACTAGAGCATGAGGAACTGAAATTAGAATTTGAAAACATGTGGAGAGAAACACTGTCAGAGTTGGAGTTCAGCAGTTTACAGAAACGTGAAATTTATCGAGAGATGGAGTCCCAGTTGAGAAAGGACCTGGCAAATCGAGGGAGTGCCGTCAGGCAGACGCTACAGGAATCAGGTAGTTTGTTGTTTCATGGAATTGACAATTTCAGAATGAAAAGGGAGTATCTAGATTCAGCATGGATCAAAACTATGAAAAAACTGTTGTTCATAGGGGAATGTGAAACAGCTGTTCACACAGAAGAACTTGCTCAATCCTTAATAGATGAGGGTAAAAGATACACTGAAGAAAAGATAAATTCCAAAGTGGACTATGATGAAATCTATTGCACAGAATTGTTGAACATAATCAACAAAAGGCTCCAACAAGAGGATGTTAAAAAACTTGGCACTACTGCTTGCTTTGAAGTTGACCTGAAAATTCATATTTTGGGGGAGGCAGCTTGGAGATTTCAAAAGATGCATGAAGATTTTATCAAACAAAATGATCCTCAGTGTCATTTAGAGAAACTGAAACCTCAGTATTTCTCCACATTTACTGACCTGTATTTGGAAAAAGATGAGAACCAAACAAGGGCCAGGGATTTCTGTGATCAATGTCTCAAACCCGCCTTGGTGGATTATATCAACAAAAGACTAGGCATAGAGATAGTAGATGACATTCTCAACAAGGCAGAGTCCATTGAATATGGCAGCCGGACCTTCTTCCAGTTCGCTGTACAGAAAAAGCTTTTGGAGGAGATGAATTTTGATAACTATGTGAAATATATTAAAAACTATGAAGAATTTGTCAAAACCTGGATTCAGAGACGTATGATGGATCATTACAGGGAGACTAAGCGTTTGGGAGAGTTGGAGAAAAAGATTCTATCTACAATAGTAAAGAAAGTGAGGGAAGTTTTGGAAAGCTCCAAAAATGAAAAAAACACCACAGTCTTAGCATTTTTAAACAACTTTTGTGAAGCGCTGCAGCAGGACCTAGTCATTTCCAAGGACAACTTAGTTGGGATACAGTTTAAAAACACAGCAAAAACAGGCCAGTTTTGTGCTAATATTCAAACCTTTCTTCTGGATCTGGAACAAGAAATCTTATCCCAATTTGGTGGTTTGGATATTCACACCAAACTCTCCAATCTGTTATTAAAACCCCAGGATGTAATTTTTAAGCGAGTGTTTGGCTGTGGGAAGCAGTGTCCATTTTGTAAAGTCCCCTGTGAAGCAGGAGGCAGTGACCACAAGGAGCATTTTGCATCTGTGCATCGGCCACAAGGATTATGCAGTTACAGGGACCTTGATACACAAAAACTTGTCTATGATATATGCTCATCTAAAGTGGTTTCTGAGAACCCATTCCGAAATTTAGACACAAAAGGGAAACATCATCCCTACAAAGATTATCGCGTCTATTACCCAGACTGGTGCATTCAGCCAGATCCCAGCATTGAGGCTTCTGATTACTGGAAGTTTGTTTTTCAGAAGTTCAATCACCAGTTAGCTAAAAGTTATAATGCTAGCCCAGCAGATCTCCCAAGAGACTGGGGAAAAATAACTGAAACACGGGCACTGGAGGTCCTAAAGGAAGCCTTTAACATGAAATAAAAACATGGTGAGAGCCTCTTGAAATGAATGTTTTAAAACTTTCCTTAATTTTAAAAAATGGCAAGTTAAAAACTATTCTGTATTGTATTTTTTTTAAGTCTCAGAACCTCATGTTCACTTCACAACTTCTAAGTGGAACTGACAGGTTTCTGACTTTTCATGTCACATGGCAACTTATGATACAATTACAGACTGGCTGCTGTACAATTACTGCTAGGAACATAAGAACTGCCACACTTGACCAGAGCAGAGAGGACCATTTAGTCTACTATCCTGTCTCTGAGAGTGGCCAATATCAGATACTCCATAAAAAGGTTCCAGGAACCCCGAATGGACAATTGTGGAACTACAGAAGTTTCTTCCTAACAAATTATTAGATTTCAAGGCCAGCAGCAACCACAATAATCATCTACTAGTCTGGCTTTCAGCATAACACCTGGCCAGAAAATTCCATTCAATAATTCCTGCTGTGGAGGAAATTATTCATCCATAAATGGTCAGAAGCAGCTCATTATCAAACCAAGTAGTTTGTGGTTGAACTAAGAAGAGCAGATATTTTAGAAGGAAATCCAATTGCAATTTAAAGACCTCAAATAATGATGAATTTACCAATTCACTTCGGAAGCTGTTCCAGGTCAGTTACCCTGACTGTAAAAGCTGAATTTTATTTTCAATTAAAAATAAATTTAACTTCAATTTCCAGACATTGGATCTTGTTCTACATTTGTTTGCTAGACTCAAGAGGCCTCTCCTATCTGTTATTTTCTTCCTTAGTAGTTATAGACCATGATCAACCCTCTCTTTGTTAAGTAAATGCATTGAGCTCCAAGTCTCTCAGTATAAAGCAGGTTTTTTCAAACCTTGAATCATTCTTGCAGATCTTCCCTGAAACCTCTCCAATTTTCCAACACACGTTTTTTTAAACTGTGGACACCAGAACTGGACACAATATCCCAGTAATGATCTCACCATTGGCATATACAGAAGTAATATCTTCCTAATCCTCCTTGATACTTCTTTGTTTATACATCTCAGCATAGGCACCGACTTTCCCTCTGCCCGGTGGGTGCTAGACCCCCTCTGCCCCCAGCCCTGCCCCCATTCCACCCCTTCCATGAGGCCCCACCCCTGCCTCTTCCCACCCCTGCCCTGCCCCCATCAACCCCCTTCCCCAAAGTTCCTGCCCCAACTCCCATGGAGTCAGAGCCTATGCATCTAGGATCATGTTAGACCTTCCCCAGACCCCACGTTCAACCACTTACTATCTTAGAGTGTGTCAGAGACTGATAGCAAGTTAAGGGAATGGGATGTGAAAATGGGATAAAAATTGGGGAAAAGATACTTTTTATCTGTTATGGAATGTTGGGTTGGCCATATTTACCATAGTTAATAGAAAGTCTCTCTTGAGTTGCTGGAACAGTCCCCAAGGGATGCAGCTAAACCGTAGTCCCAGAAGGAAGATTTTCTACGGTTAAAGAGGAAATAAAAGGATTAAATAAAAGAAAAATAGAGACATTGATTGAAATGTGTAGAGATAAAAATCATCAATAACAGCATTTCTGGCCCAAACTCTGCAGTCACCCCAGTCCAGGACCCCCTCTGCTCTCCCTGCCTATGTCCTTTCTCAACTGCTGGCCTGAGACCGTGGCTGGATGGGGAAGTGGCTCCCGCTAGTGTCCCCAGGGCAACACGCTTCTCTCTTCCCATCCCTTCTGGCTATTGCTATCTCTGTCCCTGATATTTTAGTGTCACTCTCTTTTCCGTGTCTCTCCCCAGAGGCCACCCCTCATGGTCATCTGCACCAAATAGCCCCTGCCATCGCACCACCCAGTAATCCTCTTTCCCTGGAGCCTCACCACAATGCCCCCTCCCGAAAAACAGAATCATTGGCAAATCCCCATATGTCCCTTGGCCCCATTCTCCTGGGTGGTTAATAAATACCCTGGACAGCACTTAGTGCCTTGTGGACACCCTGACTCCCTTCAGTGAATGAGCCCCTGCCTGAACCCAGAGAGGACACCCCAGCTCTCACCCTGGGCTCCTGCAGCACCAGCGCAGAGCTGTCCCTACAGAGTAAATGAGAGACCCTGGGGGGGTTGGGACTCAGTCCTCCCCACCCTGAGCCTTGCTCCCCTTTATCCCAGTCTCTTCTACTCTGGGGGTCTCCCCTGGTCAGTAGCATGAGTGTTACTGGGGCTGTGTGACCCAGGGACTTCTTGGTGCCAACTGGCAGAGGACACAGGGGTGCATTAGGATTTCCGGGATCCCCTGGGCCTGGTATCTACATACTAGTTCACCAAAGAGTGTCATGCCAGGCCTCTACTGAAAGCCTGTGTCACGCTGGTCATCTTAATCACTGTACAGATAACATGTAAGGAGTTATGTATATAGACTGAAAATTATGTTCTTAAGGTCTGTGACTTGGGACCGGTGAGAAAAGGTGAAAACCAGGTTTCTTTCAGACAAGAGATGTTTATCGGTCTATCTACATGTACGATGAGTATTGTATGGTTCACAATGGGCACCATTTACAGGCTGAGCAAAACGTTAATCAAGTGCTCACAGAGTGTTCTGGACAGGAAAAGACAAGCAGCGGGAGTTGTCCTACAAGTGCACACAATGGAGTTTTGGACGATAACTGTAGATAAAGAGACAAACTCTGCATCTTCCCACTGAGGAGACAAGAGGACTGTGTGCTTGTCTCATGAATAGAAGATCACAGCCATACCTGACTGGAAGGATTTGGGGCTTTTGCGCTTATGACAGGACAATGTCCTATTCATCAAGTTTAGGCTCGAGTGTGCATGTCATGATTTTATTTTATATGTAACCCTTTGTTTCTAATATTTCTACTTGTTATCATTTGAATCCCTGTGTTAAATAAACATACTTGCTTTCTGTGTGAACAAGTGCGAGTGCGGTGTATTAAATGGAGCTGTGTAGTGTGGTGTAACTGGTAAGATGCAGTTTGGGAACACCGGGTCTAGTAACTCTGCATGTCTGGTGGGTCAGGGGCTGGACACTCCAGGGCGATGCTCGAGGGTTGGTGGGTGTGTATCACTGACCTATACCGAGAGAGCAAGACCTGCAGAGGCCTAGAGGGGAGTGACCCCCTGGCATGCACTGACTAGGCTTCCTCACGCGAAGGGCAGGTGGTAGCAAAGTGTCTCACAGCCCTGGGAGGCATCACAGGGGAAGGGAATGGGACTGACCCAAACCCCCTGGTCCATTGCCACCTCCAGTGGCTGCAATGTCCCCCCACCCTGGAGCAGTAGCAACCCAGTCCTTTCATGGATGCTTGTTCGCCGGTTGCCCCCTTTGTCCTGTCAGCCGAGAACTGCTCCGCCTGAGGGGGTGGGGCAGCAGCTCCCCCGGGGCAGGGAATCAAGAGGGGGGTGAGGCTGCAGAGCGAACAGTCCTATCCTGAGAGCTCGCTGCCCAGGGCAGAGGGCCCAGCTGGGGCTGATGGGGGAGTGGCAGCTGCCAGGGCCAGGGGCCTGGGAAAGGCCTGAGAAGTTGCCCTCCCCCCCCATGAAAACCCCTTCACTAAATTCCCTCACGGACCCTGAACTGCTCCTTCCCCCCTGTACATTTCCCCCTCTCCTTCCCAGCCTCCTCTTGGCTCCCCCACATCTGCTGTCTTCTGAACTCTCTTCTCCCCTCTGATCACTCCCAATCTCCCCCATCCCCCAGGGCCCTTCCCCTCGACTCCCTGACTCCTGCCCCCTGCCCCTTCCCTTCCCCACAACCTTCTCTCAAATCTGCTTCTCTCCACCCTCTGGAATTCCCCCTTCCCTACCCATGTAAACTGTGTCCTCCCCCTCCATGGCCCTCGCCTAAATCCTCCCTCCTGTTCTTTACCCCTCCCCGTGAACTCCCTGCCCCTTTGTCCCCCCGTTCCCCGTTGTGTCCTTGTGTCGGTTTAACTGTCACCTCATGCCGAGCTCCGCCCCCCTCAGGGCACCTAGGCCCTCATTGGCCTCAAGGGATGGGTGGGGCTCATTTGCATAGAGAAGGCTAGAGCAGCCAATCAGGGACCAGCCTGGGGGAGTTATAAGGGGCTCCCCAGGTTCCAGTGGATGCAGACCCCTGGGCAGGACTGCGCCTGTGCTGGGAGGCCTGGCTGCAGTCTCAGGGGAGGGGTCTGTGACCCACCCCAGAGCAGGCAGGGCCCCAGGTGGTGGCAGGGGGATCCTGGGGTCTCAGGGGCAGCATGAGGCTGTGGTGTCCAGAGCCAGACGCATGGGGAGGACAGGGCCCAGGGGCCCCAGGGATGGGAACCGGCAGTGACCAGAATAGTCAGCCTGGTAGCCAACTGGTAAAACAGGTAGCCGCTCGTTCCTTGTCCTGGAAAGGAAAAGGACCGCGGAGGGAGTGGCAACTCCAGAACAATTGTGATGCTGTTTGGAGTGGGGGGAAGGAGGGCAGCAGGGGAGTCTGTTTAGACTTCAAGCCTAGAAGGTAGGATGTCCCATCACCACCACCAGCATCTGAAGTCCGTGCTTCTTTTCCAGCATTGGCTAACACCTAAGGGCAACTGGTATGAACCCCTATAAAATGAAATGGCTCAGTATTGACAAGTGTACCTATTAGAGAACTGTTCCACTTGCAAGAGGAAACAGGGGAGTTGAGTTGTTTCACTTGTGATCACCTGATAATGGAGAGCACACTGTCCTAGGTTGCTGCCTACTAAACTGAATCTAAGAGCTTGTCTATGCAGGTTGTGTATATCTTTAACTATATTGGTCTGAAACCAGACCAGTTATACAGGTACAACCCACATCACAAATGCAGTTTGTGTAGTCGTGGCACCAGTGCTGGGAGAGACCTCCACAAGGGGCATAGCTCCCAGTGCTGGTGCACCAGCTACACGGCCACTTTAGAGCACTGAAACTTGCATCGCTCAGAGGGGTGTTTTTTCACACCCCTGAGCGAGAAAGTTTCAGCACTGTAAAGTGGCCGTGTAGACAAGGCCTTACTCTGTCCATTCCCTTTGAAGCATCTGACAGTGATCACTGTCGACAGACAGGATACTGAGCTAGATGGAGCTTTGCATCAGAACGTCAGTGATGTGTCTGCACATGAACAAAACATGAGGGACAGGAAACACCTCCTGGAGCAGATGGATGAAATGACCAAAGCTGCAGCAAACATGGAAAAGAAATGCCGGGAGATGACATTTTCTGATATCATGAAGTATGATCTGGAAAAACACAATTGGTACATTCCTGCTCTGTGGCATGGAGTCCCTCCCATGGCTCCCGTGAATATGGGATACAGTGAAAAGGTTTATGAATTAAAGAAATATTTGTTTGAATTTCTGAAAGGCTGTTCACAAAACAGATCTCCCAAGGACATTCCCCAATTTCTTGAATGGGTGAGGAGCCTGTGGAATGCTGTAAAACATGAGAACTTCATTTTCAGCTTTAGAAACAGTCTCGTTGCTGACGCCTATAACCAGCTCTTTGTGAATTATGCAGAATGGGAATGGGGTTTCCGCAAGATGATGCACCTCTGGGTATCTGAAAAGGAAACTTTGATCCAAAATCAGCCACCAGATAAACTAGACACCAATGTTTTAACCAAACTAAAGAAAGAGACACAGGTAAAACTGAGGCAAGAAGCAGAGATTTTTGATCATTTAAAACAATATTTTGAAAGTGGAGCAACAAATCTGCACCTGATAGAAAAGTACAAAGAAGATTTTAGGAAAAGTGCAAATGGTCTGAAGAATGAACTGGAGAGTTATTCATTCAGCAAGTTGAAAGAAGCGATTGAAATTAGAAAAGGCCGACGTAAAACAGATGCTATCCTGTCAGAGTACAAGAGAAAAATTGAAGAGAAAGTTGACAGGCTTCTGAACCATTGCAGGAAAAGCAAATGCAAGCTAAATAATGATGAACAGGAGAATGAATTTGAAACCATGTGGACAGAAACATTGAGAGAATTATCACTCATTCCTCTACTGAAACGCAACAAGATGAAGAAATGGAGTTCCATCTGAGAAGAGACCTAGAGAATAGGGGGACTGCAGCATGGCGGATGTTAGAGGGTGCGAGAAGCTTGCCTACTTATACAACACAAAATTTCAAAATGAAAAAGGAATACTTAAAGTTCAAAATATCAGTGTCAGCTGTGAAAGAATACTTTACACAGGAATGCTGGCATAAAACAGAGGCTCTTGCTATATCCTTATTAGATGAGTGCAATAGTTACACTGAAAAAAAGGTAAATGGCAAAGCAGATTATGATGAAACTTATTGCAGAGAGTTGTTGCGGATGATTAACGAGCAGCTTCAGCAGGCAAATGTTGAGAACCTTCACATCAGCACTTGTTTTGAAGTTGGCCTGAAGCTTCACATTTTGGGGGATGCAGCTCGGGCATTTCAGAAGATGCATGAAGAATTCATTAAAGAAAATGATCCTCTGCAACGTCTGGGGAAACTGAAACCTCAGTATCTCTCCACGTTCAAAGCTCTGTACTTAGAGAAGGATGAATGTTAAGACAGGGCCTGGAATTTCTGTGATCAGTGTCTCAGACCTGCCCTGGTGGACTATGTGAACAAGAGACTTGGGACAGAAATAGTGGATGACATTCTTAGCCGTGAACAGTGTGCTGAATACAGCACCCGGAGCTTTTTCCAATTCTTTGTTCTGAAGAAGCTTTTGGAAGAAAATGAATTTAACAGTTATTTGCTATACACAAGGAATTATGTACATTTTATCAAAACCCGGATACAGAAACATGTGTTAACACACTACAGAGAGAAGGCAAGTCTGGGAGATTTGGAGAAAAGAATTTTCTCCCCAATAATTAATAAACTCAGTGATGTTCTGAAAAACTCCAAAGATTTGAAGACTAAGACAGTCTCTGCCTTTTTAGACAACTTTTGTGAAAAGCTGCAGCAGGATCTAGTCATTCCCAAGGACAGCTTAGAAGTGATACTGTTTAAAAACACAGCACGTGCAGACCAATTTTCAGCTTTTATATAACAGTTTATTCCTGATCTGGAAAAACAAGTTTTGTCCACCTTTGAAAATCTGGAAATTAAGTCAAAACTGTCAAAACTTGCAGTGAAGCCCCAGGATGAGATCTTCAAGCGAGTGTTTGGCTGTGGGAAGCAGTGTCCCTTCTGTAAAGTCCCCTGTGATGCAGGAGCCCCTGGTCATGAGGAGCATTTTGCCTCAGTGCATCGACCTAAAGGATTAGGGGAATACCGGTGGACTAAAACAAGGGTACTTGTCTCCGATATATGCTCGTCTTCTGTGGCTTCCAATAACAGATTCAGATGTACAGAGACAAAAGGGAAGTTTCATCCTTATAAAGATTATCGCAAATATTTTCCAGACTGGTGCATCCAGCCAGATCCCAGCATCACGGCTTCCGATTACTGGAAGTTTGCTTTCAAGGAATTCAATCACCAGTTTGCTGAGGCGTTTGATGCTCTCCCTGCCGATTTCCCTGGTGACTGGTATAAAATAACTAAAGAGCAGGCACTGGAGAGCCTAAAGGAAGCCTTTACAATTAATTAAAAAAACAGGCTGAGAAATTCTATGGTGAGCAGAAAATTACAGAAGTTAATTTTCTTTAAATGTGGCATGTGGAAAAAATCCCATATCTTCTAAATATGGAATGTCGTTTCTCTTTTCATATCAGACACAGGTTGCAGCTTCCAAACAGAAAAAGAAACAATGCTTTTTTCACATTTCACATCACATAGAATATATGGAAAATTAAAAATGATGGAAAGACCCATATGTGGAGTTTCTGCATCTTTGTCTTAAGGACCAAATGACCAAAATCCCTAATTTGTCCTCACCACTGCATTTTACTGGTGCAGTGGTATCATGTAGTGACCTGCAAACCTCCAAAGAGTCCCCTGAATACCAACCATCCACTTCTGCTACTTAAAGAATCAATAACCTCCACGTTTGTGGCTAATCTGACACCAAACAGCCTGGCCCTGATGCTCACCTTCCCCAGGGAAACACATGGGATGGAAAAAGTACTTCAGAAACACCAATGAGGGAGGTTTGCAGCGTAACGTAATGGGGAAGGGAGGGATGCAGGCAGCAAACCCAACAGACCCTGAGGATTCAAAGGGAATCCCCACAAGCCCATCCCATCCCTGAGAATGGTCTTTCCATCTGCCCTGCTTTCTGCCCCACACAATCCTCTCACCCAGGGCAGTAAGGCCGAGAAGCCATGGTGCTATTGGCTACTCCCCCTGTGATTGCCGGCCACCCTCTGCATAGGGGTGCTGCGGGGTGCAGCCAGGGAGGGCAGTTAGTGCTGCTAAGAAATCTGTGCTCCCAGGTGCAATGTCACGTACTGCCCTTTGGATTTATGTTGTGTATAAATCATCAAGAATTTCCAAAGAAAATTAAACAGGAGAAATGGTTTACAGGAGAGAGACGAGGTTTGGAGAGAGGATCATCCTGAATACAAATTATTTTCTGGTTGATTTTCTATGAATAAATGTTGCACCAGTTCGCTGCCATAGATGAAGGTTAAAACCGATCTGTGTATATTTTTATTCTCCTTTTGAGGCTAACATGGATAAAAGACACATTTAAACGCGCATTGTTAACAAAATAAATATGTAGGGTGCCCACAAGATGTACAGCGCAGCCCCCACTTCTCTGTCTAGCCCACCTCAGTCCCACCACGGGGAGGAGCCTGCCCCTGTGGATCTGGACTGAGCTTTGCTGGCTACTGATGAGACAGTTTCTCCATTTACACTGCGGGGATGGGCGAGGAAGGGAAGTGGTGGATTCTGCCCCATCCAAGGGATAAAAAAACCCTAGAAATGTCACCTTTTGGCCAGCCATGCAACGCCCTTACACTCCGCTTGGTGCCATTTCTCTGTCTGTCTCTCTGTCTGTAATGGGATAACTTTTCAATGCCTCATCTGATCAATTCCAAAATTTCAGGCAGTGCCCTGGGCACCAATGGCCAGAACCCTTTTGAGTTTAGTAGAAATCAGTAAACCAGAAAGAGGAAATGGGGGACACATGAATTCCCTGCCATCCGTTTAGCAGAGCTACATCTTCAAGCACCTCTGCAGTTGTCTATAGATCAAACAACCAGCTGATGGCTGGATTAATGCCTCCAGCATAACAACACCATCAGCTCAGCTCTGCCCATCCTCCCAGTGGAGTATAAGATGTTGGCCACCTGAATGACTGATCTCCCAGAAAAAAATAATATGGAGGAGGGATGGAAGAGGGAACGGGGATGTATAGATGGCAGAACAGGGGCATGCACACAGCCCCTGGCATGGGGGGAGAATGCGGGACCCTGGTGTGAAGGGCTCACATAACTCCTGGTGGCAGATGTGAGGCCGACAAACAAGCTCAGGCCAGAGCCAGAGGCCCATTCACTTGTGTGTGACTATCAAAGGAGTTAAATGTATTAGTAAATATTCAGCCAATTCACTTGTGTGTTAATAGAGATCAAAGGAGATGTTAATTGTATTGGTTTTGCCAAACTATATCTTGTTGTTTACTATTACATTACATTTACATTATGCATGCCTGGTAATTAGATAGGCCTAGATCAAAGTGTGTGTTAATCTAAGAGTGTATTCAGATGTCAGAACTTCATGAAACTAATGGAATGTTACTTGTTTTGTTTTCATTTATCTCCTCTTATTATAATGTAAAGGCAGGCAGTTATATTATGTCTAAGCTTGTAATTAAATAACTCATTGAATGCAAATGAAGAGTGCTAAATTCAAAGCAATTGGCCATTGTGTGAGTAAGAACACTGCTCTGACTGTTGTGTGGAGAAGAAGCTATAAGTACTGATTCAAAGGAAGATCCTTTATCTCTGAACTCTTTGGATTCTAACAGGGTGGAATAACTAACCGGGAAGATGGAGATCCCCAGAGTTATTCTGGGTAGCCCTGAACTGGCAGATTACTACATCTCTGCTATCCTTTTGGGTTTACAAACTTTGACTCACCTGTTAATGTATTTTACCTGCTTTAACCTCAATAACACTCATTTCTTTTCTCAGCTAATAAACCTATAATTAGTTAACTATACAATTGGCTACCAGTGTTGTCCTTGGTGTAAGATCCAGAGTACCAATCAATGAGGGGGAAGTGACTGGTGTCTTGGGACTGGGAGCAACCTGATGTGGAGTGATTTTTGGTTTATGTGACTATTATCACTAAGTCCAGTTTATTTGCATGGTAAAATGGGCTGGAGAGCTTAAGTGGACTGTTTGTGACTCCCCGGTAAGACTGGAACAGTGATCCAGGAGTTCACATTTGTTACTGGTTGGTGAAATCTAATTATAGACCACACCATCGGCTTGGGGTGACTGCCATGTTTTCTACCAGAGTGACCTGAGATTGGCACTCACAGTAGTGAGTCACTCCAGACAGCATGAAATTGAGGGGAAGGGGTTTGGGGGAAGGGGACACACAGAACCCCTAGCATGGGGGGGGAAGTTGGGAATGGGGGTCAGACAGAGCTCCTGGCCTGAGAGAGAAGGGGGGCCCTGGTATAGAGGGAGGGAGTAATGGGGGGCATACACAACTTCTTATGGGGGGTAGGAAGACTAGAGAACCTTGTTATGGAGGGAGTGAAGGGATATGGGGGGGGGGATAAGGGAATTCAGAGCCCCTGCTATGGAGGAGAACTGGGGACCCAGGCATTGGGAGAGTGAGGAATAGGGGACACAAAGCCCCTGGTATGGGGGCAATGGGAGGCACACAATGCTGCTGGCATTGGAGGGGAAAACGAGGTCCCTAGTATGGGAGGAGGAGGGCGTTTGGGGGGCACACAGAGCCCCTGCAATTGAGGGGCACGGGATGGTGGCACACAGGAAGGTTGGGGGTGGGAATGGAGGGATATGAGAATCCTCTGGTGTGTGCAATAAGTTCACCCGCCAGCAGCAACCGAGTGTGCGACCCCCTAGGACACATACACTAAACACACAACATAAAGTTAGCAACATCAGCCTTATCCACAGGCCTGAGCCGGGGTGACTGAATGGCAGGATGTCCTCGGCCACGCAGGGTGACCGTTGAAGAATGAGACAAATGAAGAAGGGGGTGGGGCAGGCTCATCTGAGCCAGAGGCAGAGCTTTCCCGGAGCCATCCAGTGCTGAGGAACGAACTCCCCCAGGATCTAAAACGCCCATTGGTTCTAAAATCCAGCACCAACCCCACCAGCTTTTTCTGAACTGCAGGATGGATTGTTGCTGTCACTGATACAAGCACCCAGCCCAGCAGACATAAAAATATCACATGAATGTTACACTTGCTCACCCAAAATCTTACAGCCTTAGTTTTCCCCCTCAAGGTCACGCTACTACTGCTTCTCTGGCTGTGTCTGGGGCTCCTTCGCTCCTTCTCTGTGTCCTCCTGTCTGGGCTGCTCCCCGCTCACGCACAGCCCCGGCGCTCAGTGCCCCAAGCCCTGCGTTTGCTACCTCGGTCTCCAGGGAACCTCTTGGAGCACACGGCTCAGCTTTTTTATGTTTATTTTTTACTTTTTAATTTACTGAACATTTCAAAAAAGTTGGTTTTGGTTTGACCCAAAATGATTTTTTTTTTAAATCAGACTTTCCAGTGAACAAAAAAATCTGTTCTTCAGGTGCTCGTTCATGCCCCTTTCATGTTAGGTGTGTGCGCTACATGGACAGTCACAGGATATTTTTTCCCTCGGTGGTATCCGCCGGGCCAGTTCTAGCACCCTCCTGTGCTGGTAAAAGGGGGCCCGGCTGGGCCTGAACCCTCTCAGTTCCTTCTTACCACCCATGACAATCACTAGAACAGCTCCTCCTTTTTCAGCAAGGTGATTGTCAGTGGTTCTCACTGTTTTTCCTCCATCCCTCTTTTCTTTTTTCCAAGATTTCTTGTCTTCAGTTTACTTTTTAAGCAGTTGTGTAAATAGTTGGATTCTCACATTTGTTTAGGGGGCGTCCTCCACTTCTGGAGCCAGATGTGCCCCGGTCTCCGGGCTTCAAACCCTGCGGCAAACCTATGCCAGTGAGCAACCCACACGCCCATCGGCGCCGACTCCGTGGGTGCTCCAGGGCTGCAGCACTCACAGAAAATCATTAGTGTTTGGTGCAAAGCCGCGTATCAGCTGTTTCGCTCCCAGTTTGTGCAGCTCCTGCAGCTCCCAGCCGGGCTCCCGCCTCCCCCACTGCAGGCAGGTGAGTCTTTTCAATGGTCAGGGCAGAGGGAGCTGGGCTAGGGGGACAAGTAAGGGAACAGGCAGCTTCTGGGCTGGTTGCAGGGGACTGGGGGGGCATATGGGGGCGTTTCTTGAGAACTGAGCTAGCCATTCTCAGCCTGTCCTGGGCCCCTGCCCTCCTCCAGCCAGGAGGAAATGGTTGCAGACCCCCTTAGTGCTGGGCCGGGGGGACAAAGGATGTGTCTCCTTTAAGAAGCTCTTCTTGCATCTGATGACTAAACGTGGGCTGGGCCCGGCGCTGCACTCCCCACCCCGCGCTCCAGCCAGCCGGGTGAATCCAATGGCAAGCGAGGCTTCACTGCAGTCCCGGCCTCCGGTGCAGACAAGCAGCCTCCCCCCATCACCTCCCCCAGCCTGGACCCGGACGGCTCCTGCCTGGCCACCTCCCATGAGGGCTCTGGGACCTCCCAACCCCGATCCCATTCCCCACGGTTCCAGACCAGGTCCCAGTTTGGATCGGGACCTGGCTGGGGCTCCCCCAACTCTTCCCCGGGGTGTGAGTGTGTGTGTGGGGGGGGATTATGGGAGTTCGCTATGCACCACGGGTACTTCCAGATGCATCCTCCCTGCCCTATGCCAACCTGCTTTAACCCATCCTCTATGGTAAAGGTTGCAGGCATACATGGACCTTATGCTTTAGCTCATCACCATCTATCTAGGTGAAAGGTCCCAAACATATGTATGAGAACTTTGCCTTAGCTCAACATACAGGATGTGGCCTGCAGGTCCCTTGTGTTACAGCCAAAATATTCTCTAATATAAACCTATAAACCAGAGAGTGGCAGCTTCTGGTTAGGCACCTAGCCCAGAAGGCAGCACCACCGCCAGCAGCAGTGGAGAAGGAAGGGTGGCAGGGTATGGTATTGCCACCCTTCCTTCTCTGCTGCTGCTGGCATCACCACGGCCTTCAGAGCTGGGTTCTTGGCCAATAGCCACCACTCTCCAGCCACCCATCCCTGAAGTCAGTGCTGAAGTAAAGGTGGCAATACCATGACCCTCCTACAATAGCTTTGCTCCCTGACCCTCTTTTGGGTCAGGACCCCCATGGTTACAACACTGGGAAATTTAAAATATCTGAAACCGTGACATTCAAGATTTTTAAAATGCTATGACTGTGAAATTTCCAAAATGGACTGTGAGTTTCGTAGGGCCCTAGGGATGAGATATATTCTGGATGCTTAGTACAGGGAATGGTGCTGGAACTGGTAATATCTCTCAGTAGAGAAGAAAGGTTTTCAGTGGGACCATTCTGTGGTTACAACCAGATTTTCTAGTGTTCAGTGACCACCATTGGAAGCAGATTTTCAGTACTGCTCAGCTCGCAGTTGTGGTCAGTGTTCGTTCAGAGCGCTGACAGATGTTGTTTGGCTGCGTGTGTGCCCCTGTGTGTGTACGTCTCAGCTTCTGCAGGTAACCGAGACAACACCCCACAATCGAAGAAATCGACAACCACAGATGAGCTAAGCAACGAAGGCACCCGAGCCCTGGTTTATTGTAGTGAAGCACAATCAGAAGTGTCCTACATGTTACAAGACCCTTCAAATTTGAGCACTCCGATATAATGGAACGGCTGGTTTAATCACTGGATGGACCTGCCAGCATCCCCTGGGCCGAACAAGTTGCTTTATTGTAATAATTATTTATACCCTACCACCAATAGGGCTTGTACTGCCCCCTGATGTGTTGCCCTCTGATGAGGTCATGTACCACCCTCTGATATCACCTAAGCCTACCCGTCTCCATGTATGGGGTGGTATAACCAAAACATCTCTATTCATCATGTCACGACACCTAGGAGGTCAGCAGGTTCTGGTTCTCTCTCTGGTGTCAGGATGTTCTAGCGCTTGATGTCCCGGGTGCTCCTAGTGCTAAGTACAGGAGCCTGTGATTCCAGCCTAGCGGTGTTTGCTTTGCAGCCTCAGCTCCTTTCCTGCCAGTGGCTGTACTTTTCCACACACGCACAGTCTGACCGAGAGGCTGGCGGAGTTATGCTGCACCTGTGAGCAGTGCTTGCTTCTAGCCGCAACTCTTGCTCAGGCTGCAGGCCTCATACTGGGCCTCTTGTTTCAGGCTCTCTTCCTACTACACCAGTTAGGACCCTCATGAAGGCACCAGATCTGCCCCAGTGCTCAGCATCGAGCAGTTACCATTGAGATCAATGATTCTGGGCTCTGAATTTAAGGCCCTGACTGGCAGCTGAGCACTTTGGAAAATTGGACGACTTGCTGAAGTGCTGAACTAGTAGCTGGTGGGTGGATGCAGAACTGTTTCGAAAATCTGACCGTTAGTGTCTTTTGATGCAACACAAACACATTTGGTGATTCACGGAACTCAAGATAACGACACAGAGAAGTGACTCCTCCATCTTACTCCCATTTATTTATTCAAAATAAAGTCTCCACCTTTACATTCACTGAGAAAAAAAACCTTCCTATCATCCTCCTAAAAGCCTCTTTCACCTCCTTGTTCCTCAGGCTGTAGATCAGGGGGTTCAGCATGGGGATCAACAGGGTATAAAACACAGAGATGATTTTGTCCTGGTCCATGGAGTACTTTGAACTGGGCCGTAAATACATAAAAATGACCGTTCCGTAGAAGATGGCGATGGTCGTCAGGTGGGAGGTGCAGGTGGAGAAGGCTTTGCGCCTGCCCTCCATGGAGTTGATCCTTAGAATAGCAACCACAATGTACACATAGGAGGTGACAATGGTCAGGAGAGTAGATGTTATAATTACAATAGAAAAGGTGAAGTGAACAATGTCTGTGATGTGGGTGCCATAGCAGGCCAGTTTCAGGATGGGGGGCACATCACAGAAGAAATGATTGATGATGTTTGATCCACAGAAGGACAAACGGAATATAAATATAGTCTGAACTGTTGCATTTACCCAGCTGGCTAGGTACGAGCCCAGCACCAGCAGCACGCAGAACCGCTTGGACATGATGACGGTGTACAGCAATGGGCTGCAGATGGCTGTGAAGCGATCATACGCCATCACCCCCAACAGGCAGCACTCACAGGACACAGCAATGCAGAAGAAGTAGAACTGCAGAGCGCACCCAGTGAATGTAATTGCTTTGCTCTCCACTGCAAAGGCCATCAGTGTCTGGGGAGCGATGACGGTGGAGTAGCCGACATCTAAGAGGGCCAGGTTACTGAGGAAAAAGTACATGGGGGTGTGAAGCCGGGACTCAATCTTGATTAAAGTGACCATCCTGAGATTCTCCACCAGGATGAGCAGGTAGATCAACAGAAATACCACAAAGAGCATGACTCTCAGGGGCTGGTTGTCCGTGAATCCCAACAAGATGAACTCCGTCACAGTGGTGTGATTCCCCTTCAACATTTATCCCAGATGTGCTGTTCCCCACAAGGGAGAAAGCGAGCATTACATGGAAAGAAGAGACAAATAAAGGCTGAGTATCAATTCCTTGGGGTCATTCTGATCATATACCATGTGGTTCTCTGGTGAGATCTAACAGAGGTTTAAGACTCCATTATGGGTTTTGAACTAACAGCCATGGGTCTCTTAGCACAGGCGGTAGGAAAAAGAAAGAACTTTCTCCCAGCAGAGAGCTGGCCAGCCACGAAATGTCTGTACCAACTGTGGGCAGATTTGTGGTCCCAGGATTGGATTCCTGAGTTATCTCAGGACCCATATGTAAATCCATGGTAGAGATCCTCCTCTAATCGAGGGATGGCTAATGAATGATCAGGCAGTAGAGGCTTATATTCTACTAGATAGCAAAAAGAATGAGGAGTACTTGTGGCACCTTATCTCAAATAAATGTGAGATAAGGTGCCACAAGGACTCCTTGTTCTTTTTGCTGATACAGACTAACACAGCTACCACTCTGAAATCATTCTACTAGATAGAAGTCCCACATTCAGTGCTTACTGCCAAGAGCTCACCCAGTGCTGTCTTAATACAATATAATTTATTATGACTAGATTCAAATACAGTTAACCAGGTTGATTAATTCCACCCCTGGTCAGTGGTACTCTTTGTACAGCAAGCTATTAAGGTGAGGATATAGGACATAGGTGCTTGTCCACTTTCTTTTATGGGGCCAGGCTAGTTGTTTCATACAATAAGGTACGTGGCAGGCAGGCAAAATTGTAGGAAAGGGATCTGTATTCACCATACTGAGTTGCCAGAGTTACACGATGAGCTTCTAGAGTATGTGTACCAGTAGCCTGGCCCCTTGTTTGTACTTCAGAGTTTCTGATGTCACACACAATTAACTCCCTCCTAAAATTTTACCCTATTTCTCCTGTTCCGCTCCTTATACCGGGGCCCCGACCTATCAGGGGAGGGATTGAACTTGGGTCTCCCACACTTTGGATGACTGCTTTTACCACCAGAATAAACGTTAGAAGGTTGGTGATGCCAGCATGAGCACCAACACTTCCTTCCCTTGCATTTCTCAAAAGAAGCCGCTTAGGTGCCGGTCTACAGGACCGTCCTCCTGGCCATCGATCACAAGCAGTCGGGACTCAGGTGCTGAACTCCTGAGGGACAGCGCTTAGGGCATTCTCCCATTGGCGAGCTTCCCACTCAGCATGCTGGCTTTTGTGGACCCCATTCCTAGTCAGCTTTCTCTCCTCCCCCTCCCCCTGGGTGTGTGTAGGTAGATGCCTCTTATGAAAAGCATCCTCTGTTTCTTGGGGAGGATGATAAGGAGATAAAAAACAGAACACCTGCCCCACTCCCCAACAAGATACTCCCTCCTTGTGATTTCCCAGTACATCCTGTCAACTCTGTGTCTCTCTTTTAGATCATAAACTCCTCACAGCAGGGGCTGCCATATGTTGTCTCTGGTCAATACCAAACCAACTATCAGTGGTTGAAAATTAATACTAAGGAGGGTGATTGCTTTGGCTTATATAACTAGATCGATATAAAAGCATTGCCTGTCTATTTCATCTACCGTTCTATGCAGTGCTGTTGTAGCCATGTTGGTCCCAAGATATTAGAGCGAGAAGGTGGGTGAGATAACCTAATTAAAGATATTGTCTCACTCCCCTCGTCTCTCTATTTCATCCAACTCAGTACCACATGAGCAAGAAGTAATGGGCCATATTCTGTCTTCAGTGGGGCTACACAGTTGTAAATGAAGTCATGAGACAGCTATAACCTCTCGGTAGTGATATTTACTCACCATCTCTGTTGGTTGAAGCTTTCTGGTATAGAGTATGTGGTCACTTTTGGGGTTGAAATACCCATGATTTGGAGGGAACCAACGCATCATGGACTTGTTTGATAGCATCAGAGCACTACACAACTGCTTAAACATAGTAAAATATGTAGATGGCATCAGAGACATTCTGGAAGCTTCAAGCAGCAAAGGAGAAAAGTGTTTAGCTGCAGGAAGGAATTAGATTTTCACGTTTTTTTATCAATCAGCTGGCAGAGGACATAAAATCATCACTGATAAAGTTGGCAGATGAGATAAAAATTGGGGAGTGGTAAAGAATGGAGAGGACAGCTCACTGATTCAGCGTGATCTAGATCACTTGGTAAACTGGGCGCAAACAAACAAACGTGCATTTAAATACGGCTGAATGTAAATGTCTCCATCTAGGCACAAAGAATTTAGGCCATACGTAACATGCTGGGGGATGCTGTTCTGGGAAGCAGTGACTCTGAAAAAGATTTTGCGGGTCATGATGAATAATCAGCTGAACACGAACTCATGCTGTGGCCAGAAAAAGCTAAAGCTGGGATGCATAAAAAGGGGAATCTCAAGTCGGAGTACAGTGGTTATTTTACCTCTAAATCTGGCACTTGTGTGACTACTGTGGGAATTCTGTGTCCAGTTCTAGTGCCCACAATTCAAAAAGGGTGTTGATAAATTGGAGAGGATATTGACAGAAGAGCCACAGTGATTAAAGGATTAGAAAACATGCCTTCCAGTGGTAGAATCAAGGAACTAAATCTATTTAGTTTAACAAACAGACAGTAAAAGGGTGCGTGATGGGGTTTACCTACCCCGCATTGGTTCAGCAGGGGTTAATCATACTTTGTGGGCCGAGGAGGCCATGCCCCCTCATCTCTGCTGGGCATGCTTCAGCTGGAACCAGGATATGAAAGAGCCGCTCAGCTCAGGCTGAGATGACTGCTGAAGGGAGCAGAGGTGCATTGCAGACTCCTGCAGAGAGACTGCCAGTGCTCCAGGATTCAGAGGCCAGCCAGGCTGTGGCTGCAACCAACCCCCAGCCACCCAGTGCCAGAGATGGAGGAGAGACCACAGAATCCCTGAGACTACCAGCTGCTGAAGAATGGGTGGGAAGTAGCCTAGGTGGACTAAGCATTGATCCAGTTGAGGTACCGGGCTTTGACTTGGCATGTTTGGGAAGGATCCCAGCTGAGTTGGAGGCAGATACCCCTGCGGCAAGACAGGGCCCTGGGCTGGGACCTGTGGAATAGGTAGGAGCCAGTGGAGAAGGGCTGACCTAGGCAACACTTCCTTGCTGCAAAAGGTGGTTCTATTGACTCTGGCCACTAGGCCGCATTGCCCTGCGGCCAAGGGCGGTTCCATTGACTCTGGCCACTAGGCCGCACTGCCACACCCAGAAGGGCAGCCCTAGTGATTTGTGCTGTTGGGCCATGGACCCTCACCGAAGGGCTGCTGCCCTGATCCTGACCATTAGGCTACGCTGCCCTAGGAGCCAGGACTGCTGCGGTGGCTAGGGAGACTAGGCCAGTTGGGCCGCCCCAGATCTACTTCAGTTCCTCCACAACCTGGTACCAACCTGACTCGGTGGACCTATCCTGTGACAGGGTGACTTAATGACAGTCTATAATATCTTACGTGAGGGATTCATGTTTTATAATGGGCTCTTCAGTTGAGCAGAGAAAGGTGTAACTTGATCCAATGGCTAGAAACTGAAGCGAGACACATTCAGACTGGAAATACGGCGTACATTTTTAATGGTGAGATAATTAACCATTAGAACCATTTACCAAGGGCCGAGGTGGATTCTCCCTCACTGACAGTTTTTAAATTGAGATTGGGATGTTTTTCTAAAAGCTCTGCTCTGGGAATTATTCTGGGCAAGGTCTATGGCCTGTGTTGTACCAGAGGTCAGACTAGATGATGGCAATAATCCGTTCCAGCCTTGGAATCTAGGAATCTCCTGAAGCTGCTTCAGTCACTACATATTGCTCCTGTGTGTGCCACCATCTGACTTTCACCCTCTGTTGCAGAGTCTGAGCCAGCTCTTGGAGGTCTCTTTTGAATATAAGATCCCTCTACCTAAAGAGAAGTTTCAAGCCATCTGCAGTGCTCTGCACAACCAGGTGAGGGGTGGTTTTGCTTGGATCCCTTGAGCTTAGGCACAGCAGATCTGAAGCATATTAACAATAAAAATCTATCGAATGATAGTGCAGAGCCTGGGGACCTCCTCATGCCTTACTGATTTCTGCAGGCTCAAGAGTAAGCAGGTAGCGGTCTCATTTTCTTAGCTAATATCCAGCTCAGTTTGTAAAGCAATTTCACCATAAGCTGATTATCAGGGGAGTCAGAGTTGTATAGTAAAAACTGTGGCTGTGTCTTGATTCGATCAGCTCTGCTGCTCAAAACCCTTTAGCTTCTCTTATCGAATGTATTGGTCATTGTGTTTGATTCTTGCTGTGCATTCAGTACCATCTACCTGGGGTTCAGACCTCTATTTGGACAAGTAGGAAGTGGAAGCTTAGAAATTAATTGAACATTTTCTTTTCAATTGCTTCTGATTAGTTTTTCTTTGACCATTTCCCTTCTTCCCACAGATCTGTTCTCAAGCTAAGCCGCTCAGCACGGAAAATCACGCAGAGTTGTTGGATTGTGTAGTTCTGCTAGGTAAGGGGAAGAGACTCTGAGTTGCACAGTGGTTTCCTTGTAACTTCCTTTGTCAGGTATGGTAAGAATAAGAGTTCTGTTGTCAGTGAGGACGTGATTTGTTCCCTTGCAGCCCGTTCTTCTCCTGATGATCTGATAGCATTTCTGCACTCGCAGCTGGAAATTGAGAATGAGGCTGTTCGTGTGGCCTCTTTGAATCTGCTCAGTGCTATTGTTGGCACCGACTGTAAGTAACACAGGAGCAACTGTGCCAGCTGCCCTCTTGGCCGACATGCTGAGGGTTGAGTTGGGGACCTCCAGAGCAGGGCCGGCTTTAGGAAGTGCGGGGTCTGATTTGTGGGGCTTGTACTCACCGGGCGGCGCTCCGAGTCTTTGGCAGCGGGTCCTTCACTCGCTCCGGGTCTTCGGCAGCAATTCAGTGGCGGGTCCTTCACGTGCCGCCGAAGAGCCGGAGGGAGTGAAGTACCCGCTGCTGAAGTGCCGTCAAAGACCCGGAGCGCCGCTGGGTGAGTAAAAATTTAAAAAGGCCACTGGGCACGGGGCCCTGTTAGGCATGGGGTGCGAGGCCCTCTTAGGCACGGGGCCCGATTCAGGAGAATCGGGGGAATCGGCCTAAAGCCGGCCCTGATCCAGAGCTAAAAGCATGAGCTACTATAGATTGAGCTAAAGAACCAAGGCTTTGTAGGCACGGCAGGGCTGTAACAGACTCATCGCCTCTGCAAATGGGGCACAGAGTCTCTATAACACACAGTCACCAGTGGTTTGGATCTCCACTAAGGGACCAAATGCTGCCCTAAATTACCCCCCTATGGCCACCCAGAAATCAACAGGTTCAACTAAGTGCTGAATGTAGCCCAAGATATTTTTCAACTTCAAATACAGAAGTTAACTTGGGGCTAATGCATGTTAACAATAATCAGATACAAATAAAATAGGACTCCTGACTCGATATTCGTCAGTATTATACACTATAGATTCTGAGTTCTATTATACTGGTGTAAACACAGATTAACTTCAATGACCTCAGTCTATCTAACGCTTTTATAAGATTTCCATCATGGTAGTATGATGGCACTCATTATAGAAGTGGAATTACTTTAGATTTACACTGGTGTAACTGAGACCAGAGTCTGGTCCTATGTTTTTCCCACTGATTCTGTAGATGAGAGAAGCTCGGTACTATTCTTAAATAGGGCCCTTTGAAATCCAGGATTAATTCCAATGTGGAAAGTGAGTGAGTGGAACAAAAAAGTACTGTACACCTCTCCTTATCTTTCAGTGCCCGAGACAAAAGTTAAAAAGTTTCTGATTGTGAAGGCAGTGAA
Source organism: Chrysemys picta bellii (assembly GCF_011386835.1). NCBI lineage: Eukaryota > Metazoa > Chordata > Testudines > Emydidae > Chrysemys > Chrysemys picta. The sequence goes on from NC_088794.1 coordinate 6,632,303, forward strand.
ATCCACTCTCAGTGATCAGAATGCTAAGGTAAGATTGTGTGTGGAGCAGTGAAATATTTCAATTTTTTTCAATGATATGGGATGAATGGATATCTGGGTGGAGCTTTCATTCAGATCCAGAGGAGAGACTGCAGACTAGAGAAGGCATGTCATTCTCCTGCCTGTGTTAAATGTAGCCATGTTTATAATCTAAGGAGATAAACTCAAAAGCATAAGGACTCTCATATCCTATCTCCTATTTCAGGCAGAAGGGATAACAAGAACTCTTGTGTGTAATCTCTACCCTTGCAGGTGAGGAAGGCAGTTCTTCATTTCATCAGGAGGCTGCTCAGTTCAGGAAGTGTGGAGAATTGTGCAGAATGGGATATGGTAGCATATGTTTTCCACGAGTTCAGTGTGTCCACCAGCAAACTGGTAAGGAGAGTTCTTAACACGTAGGACTCGGTCCTACCATTCTTGCATGCTGATTGCTCCCCTTGCCTTCCGTGGGAGTTTTGACTCAGGGACAGCTGGACTGAATGATTAGAGACAGAATCTGATCAGTTATATTGGTGTAAAGTCAAGGTAACTTCACTGACTTTAGTGGCGTTACTCTGGATTTATACTAGTGTAACAGAGATCAGAATCTCACACTGGGTAATTACATCTAACAGAGTTATCGAGGTTACTCAAACCTCTGATGAGACATTGAAACTTCTGAAAACACCATTTTTCAGTGAAATGTTCTTGTACAAGGAAGCACATCTTTTTGTTTTCAATAGACTCTCCAGAGAACATAATGATGCCCAATTCTGTGGCTGTTGAAGCATACATAAACTATCAGCAAAACACTGAGGTTATGCAGGCTGCATGCCAGACTGTCAGGAGCCTGGAAAAGCTTGCTGCATATTTCCCTCACTACATACTCTACTCTACATGTACTAGTTTAAAAATATCTTCAATCCGTATTTCTATCCATGGACACAGCCAGGGGCTCCAGACACTTTGTGCTCCATGACTGGATCCATGATATGTATTAACATAAACAGTTCAACTTTACAACTTTAAGTTGTTGATAGAATCACACTCACTACACACAGAATGACCCAAGCTGGTTGGGGCATCAGAACAAACAGAGTGGATCCCCCTGGTTCTGCATATTTATTTCCACTGGGCAGAGGCTGAATGTTTTTCCTCAAAGATAAAAAGATGAAACAGTTTTTCAAATTTAAAAAAACTTAACGCTGTTGGGGAAACTCTTTTGTGTTCAGTGAATCATTCCCTTCACTTTAGGGTTTTCCTAAGCCTGGAATCTGACCCACCAGTTAGGAGTTTCTATTATTCTCTTTCCTTCAGATGTTTGTGCACTTCCAGTGCAATATAAAAGTAGGCATAGGTCAATGTTCAAGATGGCTTCGTAAGAGAAGGACACTGATTCTATAGCCAGTGTCTTACTACTAGCTCTATAGAACTTATTAGCTATCTCACAGCAGGGTACAACACTTCTCACCCAGGCTATTCAAGAAGAAAGCACTATCCAAACCCTGTGCATTGACATCCTGCAATGTCTGGACACCTCAGTCAGTGGAATGACCCAAGTAAGTGACCTGTTACTACTGCTTCTTGAAATAGGGACGTTCTTCCTTGTACCTCTCCACAAGGAAGCTCTTTGCACAGTCAGCATAATGGAGGAACAACATATCAAATTCATGTCAGGGATAGTGTGACCCCTTCATCATGGAGTAAGTGGTTCACATTAGAGAAAAGATGTAAAGCAACTTAACTGGAAGGAATCATGTTGCAGAGATCTTCTCTTAATTCTTTCCACTGTCTGAGTGCAACTTCCCCTTAGATCCCCCATGAATACTTCTGATTTGGTGATCCTGGATTTGAACAGATATTGGGGCTGGAAGTGTGCCTTCTATAGGTCTGTAAAGTTCTGGGTGAGTTTATGGTGCTATCTAAATAGCTCCATAATGCTCTAATGCAGGGAAAGAGGATTCACCAAACTAGGCAGTGTATTTAAAAGACAGAGTGCGGGGGCACCGGACAGGTAGAGTGAGATGTTGGGGAGAGAGAGATGAGGTGATAGGTTAGGGAAGGGTCAGTGAGGAATAAAAGGAGAAGCTACATGACAGGGAGGGATTCAGACAGCAGGATACTGGAGGTGGGGGAATGGAAATAGCTATGTACTGAACAGTCTCGCTCTTCTCTGCAGGTGTTATGGCCAAGGCTTCTGGAGTATGTGGTGCCAGCTCAGTACACTGGTACTTTGAAGCCTCTCTGCAGATGCCTTAGGGAACTGGCTGAGAAAAAGCAGCAGGAAGGAGAAGAAGCTGCTTGCCTCGACTACAGTGGACCAGGTTTATAACAGAAACTCTTTCATGTATTCTCTCCAGGCCCTATGAAATGAACAGATTCAGTCTGCTCCAGTTCTCTCGTCTGCAATCAGGAGGCTAAAATGAATGAGGGATGGTCTTGTGATTACAACATGGCCATGGGAGGGAGCTAGGAAACGTGGGTTCTGTTCCCGCCTTGCCACCAAAATTCTGATGTGACCTTGGGGAAATCACTTGATCTTTCTCTCTCAGCTTCCCCACTTGTGAAATGAAGGAGTAATTAATGCCAACCTCATAGAGGTGCTGTGAGGCGGAATTCATTCATGTTTGTAAAGCATTTTGAGATGCTCAGACTGAAAGCACTATGGAAATGCAAATTATTATCAGCTGTATTCAACATTGGTGGGCACGTTGGAAATGGATAGGTGAATAACATCAGCAGGACTCTCTGCAAAGCCTGGCATCATTAATGCTATTCTGTTTCTTTCCCTAGTGAAACTCCCTACACCCCAGGGGCTGCTGGCACGACTCCTGGTGAGTAGACCATGAAAATAGGTTTTCTGCGAAATGTGAAGTGGGACAGTTAACTATAAAAATCGGTTTTATAGCTAGATGCTTATAGACAGGCTGAGGAATGTGTATGATTGGGTCTCTCTCTCTCTCCACCCTCTCCTGAGACACACTGTTCTGCATCCTCGTACTAGCTAGAATGCTTGCTTCTTCAGGAAGACACTGCAGTAGAAGCAAAAACTCTATTGTACGGTCTCCACAATGAGAGAGTCTGAACTATTCCCTCCTTCAGGAACAAACTGGTGTTGTGCTGACAAAACTTAGCCTGTTCTTTCTCTCTCATTGACAGGTAGTAGCCTCATCCCCTTATGAAAGAGAAGGACATGGATGTGCTGCCTTGCAATTACTGAAGGCCCTGCACCACATTATCCACGCAGCAGTGGGTGAGATGTGGGTAGTAAACATCCCACCTCTGCTGCAGTACATTGAAGGTAAAGTGCTAGTTAGGAGGAGTGCGGCCCATGGAAGGGAAGCCACAAAATGCAGCTTTGTATTGACATGTGTTGTGCCATTCCTGTTGCAGTACATGAGAACAGTGGGGAATTGAAGTTGGGGTTCTGGGCCCTCACTTTTCCTTCACCTGGATAACTGGGAACCACTGGGGTAAATCCAGAGTTTAACCACTGAGGCCAATTCAATCAGGGCAGAATCAGGCCAGGAAGGTTTCAGCTGAATGGAAATTTTATAGCAGTTCCCCCCACACCTTTGCTAGGTTATTAGTTGGGAAGGTGAATACACGTGAAGCTGGAGGTTTGTGAAATATTTTGGGGTTACATATATAGTCTGATTTTGGAAACTGAATTTTTCTGAAAATTAAACCCCATGTTTACTTTCAAGGGTGATTCAATTAAAAAAACCAGAGTTTTCTTTCTGTAAGGAAACCCGAGCCATAAAAGTTAGGTTGGCCAAGTGGCTGCCCTTTGTAGAATCTAGGTATTGTGGGCCTAAAAATGTCTTTCACCAATTTTACAGTGGTATGAATCTATTGACCTCCGTGGAAAAAACCCTTCAATCAGTGTAGGCTAAGGGTAGGCAACCTATGGCACGTGTGCCAAAGGCGGCACGCGAGTTGATTTTCAGTGGCACTCACACTGCCTGGGTCCTGGCCACTGGTCCAGGGGGCTCTGCATTTTAATTTAATTTTAAATGAAGCTTCTTAAACATTTTAAAAACCTTATTTACTTTACATACAACAATAGTTTTATATAATAGACTTATAGAAAGAGACCTTCTTAAAACGTTAAAGTGTATTACTGGCACGTAAAACCTTAAATCAGAGTGAATAAATGAAGACTCGGCACACCACGTCTGAAAGGTTGCTGACCCCTGGTGTAGGTTGTGTCTACACTATGGGGTTATGGCTAATGACATAGCTGTGCCAGTATAGTCTCTGTGGAGTATGACAGACCCTATGTGGAGCACAAACCCGATATCTTTCTGATGAACGTCGGACCCCAAAATGTTCAAGTGGGTTTGATATTCAAAAAACAGATTTAAGAAATGAGCTGTATCTTCCCTAGTTGTTGTTGCTGTACAGAGTCCCCAGTACTACATTGTGCCGACATTCAAGAAGGGTAGGTTAGAGCTGGACATTCAGAATCAGGGCCAGATTCTCAGCTGATGTAAATCAGTATAATTCCATTGACTTCAGTGAAGCTACACCGATTTACATCAAGTTAGGATCAAGTCCAGAATCTCTTATTATGCAAGAAAAGGTTGTATTCACATTAAACCCAGTCTTCTGATGTGCTGAACCGTTTTGTGATGTGCTCAGCACCCTCAGCTCCCATGAAAGTCAACAGGAATTGGGAGTGCTCAGCATCTCACTCCTGGTGGGTTGACTGACCCTGAATAAAAATGCCAGCAGGGTACATAACATGATACTTTCTGTTGGTCCAACAAAGAATGTTGGCGTAGGTCCCATTTAGTCTTGAAAGCCCAGGTATGTTACAGCTTGGCAGACCAGGGGTTTTAGAAGGACAGATTGCGAAGAAGATACCTGGGACGACTCTTCTTGCTAACCTAAGTGACATTATTGTTTTGCCTCCTGCTTTATAGGAAACACAGAGAATTCCCTGGACCATGTACGGTGGGAGCACATGCTGCTTCAGGTACAAGATGGCTTTCAGCTGTATTGTCACAGCCCTTCCTCCCCTCTCCAAATGTATCAGCTGGGGAAAGAATAATGATAAATTATTCATTATAAGCAGAGCTGGTCAAACCATTTCATTTGCAACTTTTGTTCAGTGAAAAATGGCCTTTTTTATTTTCATGGGACATTTTCAAATTTTACAGTTTTTTTTTTGTTTTTTTTTACACAAAACAAAGCAACCCCAACCCAAATAGAAAATGTTTAGTTTTTTTAAACTGAAGTTGATTTGGGGTTTTTTTTCCCAGTTGCTTTCCTGTTTGTCTCCTCCCCCGTCTGGCTTTTTCAGTCACAAAGTGGAAGAGGGGAAAAAGGCATGGGGACGAGGGATAAAGGGAAGGAAAGGGGGAAAACAAAGAATTGAATAATGGTCATTTTTGATTTTGAAAAGCAAAATATTTTTGTTTCTTTCACTTTTCATTTGTGTGGTGAAAAATCCCACTTGTTTTGTGAAATATTCAACCAGCTCTAGTTACAAATAACTCTGTATTACCACTGGGAACAACACAAAACTTAACCAGAAAACCAGCATGCTAATGGTGCTAATGCATCACTGGGGGACATTTAAAGGATTCTTTTTTTCTATATGCCACTCAAAAGAAAATTTACTCTGAGAAACCCAAAAAGGAAAAGAGACAAGACAAGGTTTGGTGACTGTATCTCATGGAGAAGCCTTTCTGGTCAGAAAGAGCTCTTTACAGCCTCCTGTAAATCCAGACAAGGAACATTTTTATGGCGAGTGCTGAAAATGAAAGGAAAGGACCTAGTGACAAATAAGCCCCAGAAGGTTTGGAGTTCCATTTGGGGTTGGATTACACTCTAGAATTTCCCATTCCAGATCCAGCCTCATTTGAAATTATTTGAGCTAAAAAAATCAAAGAAGATTAGGTTCTCTTGTGAGGTTTCTGATATTTTCTGGCTGCTGTTCAAAATTCGGGCCTGAACAGCAAAGTGCTGAGAGTTACTAACCTCTCGCTGACTTCAATGGGAGTTGAGGGTGTGACCCCAGGTCCTTTGGGTACCCAGTGGCAGAGGCCACAGGAGTGCATAGGATTACCAGGATTCCCTGGATCTGATCTCCGTATAATCAAAGGGTGTCATGTAAAGCCTTTACTGGATACCTGTGCCACACGGATCATCATAATCATTGCACAGTGACTGGATGGATAATAGATAATGCGCTATGGTTGTATACTGAAATTTATGCTTTTAAGGTCTGTGAGTTGGGGCTGGTCACCAGAAAGTGATCAACAAGTTTCTTTGAGGCAGGAGATGCTTATCTGCCTGAATGGCTGTATGTAGATGAGTAATTCTTCACAGTGGATGCTAATCAATAGAGCAACATTCTAATCAAGTGATTGCAAAGTCTCCAAAGGAGATTCGATACAAGAAAAACAAACAAACAAACAATAGGGGGTACCTTGTTTACAAGTGAAGACGATGCTTGGAACTATATCTGGAGGAGGTCCAGAGGTATCCTGTACCAGGTATCCTTCACCTATTGGACGAACTGCCAGTTGGCTTGTCTTATGAATGGAGGATCACATTTGATTTGGGTGTTTCATGCTGGGAGAGAGATTTGGGGGAGCTGTCCTTTGTGAGACAGGGGAATGTTTGGTTATCTAAGTTTAAGCTCTAGAAGTGTGTTATGATTTTATTTTTATGTAACCATTTGTTTACATTAATTTTACTTGCTGCTTCTCAAATCTCTGACCTTCGTGAATTAAATTCTGTTTGTTTTCACTATAAATGTATCTAAGTGAAGTATAGTTGTTTTCACTCTAAACGTATCTACGTGTGTTAAATGGAGCGATGATGCTGAGGTAACACCGGTGACAGGTGTGTAGCAAACCTATGAATTCTGTGAGTGTCCAGTGGAACAGGGGCTGGACATTCTGGGGCTGCACAGAGGGCTCGGCGGTTGGAGTGTACCGATGGCTTACCTGTAGAAGGACAGTGGAGCTGGATGGGGTGAGAAGGGTGTGCTTGTGTTTCCTGTGGCTGGCAGAGTCAGGAGCTGACATGTGGCAGGCACAGAGGAGGCTTCCTCATGCTAAGGGCAGGTGGTAGTGAGGTACCTCACAATCCTGGGGACCCTCAGGAGGTGGCATAAAGGGTCCATAACACTTCAGAGAAGGTGCCTGGTCCTTCATAGTCCAGGGCCCTGTGTTCAAAATTTATTAGACCCATTCTCCATCCGCTATAAAATCACTCCTGAATGGTCAGATTTCTTGGCTCCATCTCATTCTCCAATTCACTGTCCATCTGGGTTTGGGGACTGAGAGGAATCATCAGGCAAAGGTTAAAGAACAACAGGCAGAGGAAGTCTGGGTTGTTGATGTTTATAGTTGTCAATAGGGAAATAATCTTCCCATGACACCTGAATATTGGAAATTTTACAACCGAGAACAAGGAAGAAAAAAAAACACCAAACAAAGAAACAAACAAACCCCACAACAACCCCCAAATTCTTGCAATTAACCATCTGCTTTAACTCTTGTTTTACACGCAGTTCCTAAGGACATCTCTAGAGATGATAGGTGACAGTGCCTGGAGCAGCCAGATAAGCCTTGAGTTGAGCCAGCAGATGGCTGGCTATGCCAGCCCCTCCAAAGAGAAGGTTTGTTATCTGTTAAGGCTTAGTTTATAGTTAATTTCCCTTGAAATTCTGACTGGGGGGGCTGCATAAGGCTTCTCTCAAGGCTTCATTACTTTATATTTTATTCTGCATATAACATTTGTTTTTAGTTGTTCCCTGCTCTCTTGTCCCCCCCCCCCGCCCTTCCAATATTTGCTTGGACAGGCTGCTTGTCTGTACTGCATTGTTGGTTCTCTGGCTGGGCTAGATGATGGGATGTTTCTGCAGTCTGGATGCTTGGACTTGGCTATCTTGTTCCTTCCTGAGTGTTGCTGAGCTGGGTCTGTACTGACAGGCACGTTGTGTTACTGATCTCTCAGTGCTGGTCTCTTTCTTTCAGAGTTTCCTGTATAAGGCACTAGGAACATCCTTAGCAGTGTGTCAGGACCTGGTCCATGTTAAATCACAGATTAATACATTTCTGACGACAACAGATTATACGGAAGCCCCTGAGAGAGAGGTGAGGACTCTGTCCCTCTCCCCACTTTACCAAGTAATCCCTGAATGCTGCCTGTGGGGCTCAGCTCTGAGTTGGCCTCGGGGGACAGATGCCATTTTGCGTCATATCCTCTTCATTCCTATTTCACTCAGCCCCTGCTCCCCATGTGTCTCAGGCCTCACTGGCATTTTACACCACTTCAGGTGAAAGGAATGGAGTCGTGGGGTCTATCAGGCACCTAGTTAGATCCTAACCAGTATTTTTCTTGGGTCACAGGGAGTCATTTCCATCCTTGCATTGTCTGCTGAGAGCCACTTGGACCTCACCTTGAACGCACTTCAGGAGTTTGGGGCTGCAATGAGCAAGGTTAAGATTTCTGGGTTCATCAGCCACCTGAAGGTAAAGGAGCCAGGGGCTTCTCTCAAACTTCCTCTCCCCCTCTAAAGCGGGGGCAGCAACCCTGCGGTAGTGTCTGCTCTGGTCAGCTAGCATTGTCCCCCAATGTATGCGTTCTACGTGATGCCTGCAGTTAAGCAGAGAGGAGCACAATCTGGAGCTGGGGTTCTCTAAAATGATTTTTATCGTCTGATGTCTTTTCCATGCAAGCGACTGATGTAGTTCCCACACATTGTGCATGGGAGGAGCGCTCAAGCCATGAGACATCAGATGATAAAAATCATTTGAGAGAACCCCAGCTCCAGATTGTGCTCCTCTCTGCTTAACTGCAGGCAGTCTGTTGTAAAATGATGGTAGATACACTGGAGGGTAGGGATAGGATACAGAGGGACCTAGACAATTAGAGGATTGGGCCAAAGTTGGGCCGGAGTTGATTGTGTCTAGTTTGCATATCAAACTTCAAAAACAGACTCCAACGAGAAACTGCTGAGCTAGAATTGATATGCAAACTAGACACAATCAACTCCGGTTTGAATAAGGACTGGGAATGGTTGAGCCATTACAAACATTGAATCTATCTCCCCTTGTAAGTATTCTCACACTTGTTATCTAACTGTCTGTACTGGGCTAGCTTGATTATCACTTCAAAAGTTTTTTTTCTCTTAATTAATTGGCCTCTCAGAGGTGGTAAGACAACTCCCACCTGTTTATGCTCTCTGTATGTGTGTATATATATCTCCTCAATATATGTTCCATTCTATATGCATCCGAAGAAGTGGGCTGTAGTCCACGAAAGCTTATGCTCTAATAAATTTGTTAGTCTCTAAGGTGCCACAAGTCCTCCTGTTCTTCTTTTTGCGGATACAGACTAACACGGCTGCTACTCTGAAACCTTGCAAGAAGTAGAGGGCAGACAATCCCCCAAACTGATGGCTTATTCTATAATTAGATTCACCAAGTCAACAACAGAAGAGCTCCCACCCTAGTTAACAAGATGCCAAATGCAGTCCCCTTTTGGCAGTCCAGACCTTGGCTCCCATCTAAACATCCATGTCTTGGAAGAAAGGGGAGGGATAGCTCAGTGGTTTGAGCAGTGGCCTGCTAAACCCAGCGTTGTGAGTTCAATTCTTAAGGAGGCCATTTAGGGAAGTGGGGTAAAAATGTCTCCGGGGATTAGTCTTGCTTTGAGCACAGGGTTAGACTAGATGACCTCCTCAGGTCCCTTCCAATCCTGATATTCTATGTTTAATATAGTGAGGGGTTACTGAAAACCTGGCTCACCATATGTGAGGTTCACTGATCATAAAGGACCAGATACTTATCCCCAGGTCAATGTGAATCTCGGGTCTTTCCCAAATATCATGCTGTCAGCCAGTCCTTAATAACTAAATCTAAGATTTATTGTTAAAAGAAAGAAGAGAGTTACACATGGTTAAAAGATCAATATCCATACAAGTGACTTTCAGTGTTCATAGTTCAGGATCACAACAGTGATGGAATAAACTGCTGGTTTGTAAAAGTCTCTCTGGAATCATCCCAACAGATCAGAATCCAAAGGCAGCTCAGATGTAAAGTCTGTTAGTTTTTTCCATGCACTTTCCAGGTTATTCCAAATGTTATTTGGAAAATCTGTGTCCTATGACTTACACTTTCCCTGTTCAGAGTTTAAGCAGATTAGAGATGACAGGATCAGGCCCGAGCCTTCTCTTTTATAGCTATTCTAGCAGGCTGACAAGCCGACCTCACAGAAATTGTCACAGAAGGACCTTCCCCCAATGCAGATCACCTGTTGTACTTTGCTTTGAAGAACTAGTTACATTCCTTCACATAAGGTAATTAGCCGTTCTTCCATTATAACACAGATAGTTAAGCTGAAGATAATGTAGAAATGATTGGTTTCCTGGAGTGTCTTACATCTTTGATTTTAAGGTTAACTGAACACCTTGCATACATAATTAAGGCAATTAAGACATGAAAGGGAATTAGCATCTACAAGCTAATTTGGTTACATTGTGAAACTTCTAACCGGGTATAGATAAACAGACAAATACACTTAGCCTCTATTGTTCATTTTTGAATGAGTTGATGATTGCTAGACTAATACATCTCTTAGAAATTCACATGCAAGTGAACTGTCTTGATACAGTAGAAGCGCCTCTTGTTAAGTTATTATGGGTCATACACAGGTTGACTGGTCTGCCAGTGTCACAAATGCATTCTTGGTTCTTATGCTCCCAGGATGCTAAAGCTGAATTTCTATTTAATCAGCTAAGAACATAAAGCATAAGAGTGGCTATCCTGGATCCCCCAGGAGAATGGTTCTTCTAGCCCAGTATCCTGTCTTCTGACAGTGGTGGCTGCCAGATGCTTCAGAGGGAATGAACAGAACAAGGCAATTGTCAAGTGAACCATCCCCCGTTGGACAGTCCCAGCCCCAGCTTCTGGCAGTCAGAGGCTTAGGGACACCCAGATCATGGGGTTGCATCCCTGACCATGTTAGCTAATAGCCATTGATGGACCTATCCTCCGTGAACTCATCTAATTCTTTTTTGAACCCAGTTATACTTTTGGCCTTCACAACATCTCCCTGGCAATGAGTTCCACAGGTTGACTGCATTGTGTGAAGAAATGCTTCCTTTTGTTTGTTTTAAAACTGCTGCCTATTAATTTCATTGGGTGACCCCTTGTTCCTGTGTTATGTGAAGGGCTAAATAACACTTCCTTATTGACTTTCTCTACACCAGTCATGATTTTATAGTTCTCTATCATATTCCCTCTTAGTCGTCTCTTTTCCAAGCTGAAAAGTCCCTGTCTTTTTAATCTCTCCTTGTACGAGAAGTTGTCCCATACGCCTAATCGTTTTTGTTGCTCTTCTCTGGATTTCTTCCAATTCTAACCTATCTTTTTTGAGATGAGATGACCAAAACTGCACGCAGTATTCAAGGTGTGGGGGTACTGTAGATTTATACAGTGGCATAATGATATTTACTGTCTTATTATCGATCCCTTCCCTAATGGTTCCTAACATGTTGTTATGGTTTTTGACTGCATGTTGAGCAGATGCTTTCAGAGAACTGTACACAATGACTCTGAGGTTTCTTTCTTGCATGATAGCAGCTAATTTAGACCCCATCCATTTGTATGTACAATTGGGATTATGTTTTCCAATGTGCATTCCCCAGTTCAGTACAGGAATCAGAGGCACAATGTTATCAGATGTGCCCGTCACTTTGGGTAGGCTCATTGATTAGGGTTACTCTTCTGGGTGGGGGGAGGGTTCTGTAATTTTATTAATGTGGGGCTTATGTCACTTGTGTGTTCATATGGAGCTCTACTCCTTCCTTCTACAAGTCCCCTCCCAATGGAGCTCCCAATGGAGCTACCCTGCAGGACCTAGGTTCCCCAGGGCTAATAACTAGAACTAGATGAAGATGCGCGCGCGCACACACACACACACTAGCAGAGCAAGTCAATCAGCACGCCCCAGCTGATCCCCTCATGTGTCTCTGTATTCAGTGGGCTGGGTTAAGCAGCACTTTCAAGCTGGTACCCTTATGTGCCCCTGGTCTCAATAGGCTGGGTTGAACAGCACTTTCAGCTGCCCCTCCCTTATGTGCCCCAAGTTTAACACGTCCCTATCACACTTTCACATTACAATTGTACTGGGAGTAACACACTTGATGAGCAAACCCCACAGTATTTTTGGGCACTACAGGGATCTTTAGCTTAGGTACAAGAAGTGTTGCTGCCGAGTAAATGGGGGAAGCTAAAAACACAAAAGAGTAAAATTCAGAGAGAGAGAGAAGCAACCAGCTGAACCATAAAAGTTATTTATTGAATAATAGTGATAACTACACAAGGAGCTAAACCAACATAAGTTACATTTTAAAGGTTAATACCTGAGGTAGAAAAGAAAACACAGAGAGAGAGAGAGAGAGAGGGATCTCCCCCACTCCATGAGGCTTGAACTGGTCGGGGTTCCCAGGTGGTGGTGGTAGCTCAGGGTCCTGAGTGCTGAAGACAGGCAGAGCCCCCAGCACGATCAGTCAGGAGATAGAATCCCAATGGCACTGATGCAGAGTTTGGGTCTATACATCAGAACCCTTACTTGGGCATAGGTCGGGGGTTTTGTAGAGAAAATACAATGGCTCAAGGGAGAACACTAGATTTGTTTATGGGTAAACTGATGGCTCAAGGATTTTCTTTAGGCTAGGCCAGGGGTAGGGAACCTATAGCACGCATGCCAAAGGCGAGCTGATTTTCAATGGCACTCACACTGCCCGGGTCCTGGCCACAGGTCCAGGGGGCTCTACATTTTAATTTAATTCTAAATGAAGCTTCTTAAACATTTTAAAAACCTTATTTACTTTACATACAACAATCGTTTAGTTATATATTATAGACTTATAGAAAGAGACCTTCTAAAAACGTTAAAATGTATTACTGGCACGTGAAACCTTAAATGAGAGTGAATAAAT